>NW_017306933.1:677701-695102 GCF_000935625.1 Nanorana parkeri
ATTGATCACTTGGTAAAAATTATTGTATGGTGGTCAAGTCAATTCATGTCTGACTTCCAACTCATGTATATTGCTAAATCTTCTAGACAGAATCAAATATTTGTTTCTTCCTTAAATCCTTTGATGTCAGGAACATTTGTAGTGTTTTAGATTACACAGGAGACACAGCGTCTTCCTAATAATCTGTAGCAATTCTTTCTGTGATCAAATGAGATGCCTTTGAACTAAGCTGAACGCTTAGCAAAGCATCTCATGTTAATGAGAGTAAGGCTGTGACAGGTATGGTGGAAATATTTTATTCTAGTGAGAGCTCTGCTAGTTTTCTTAACAGAATAATATGAACGGGGTAGAGAATAATAGAACTCACAAGCAGAGAAGGTATGCACTTTCAGGTCTGTGATTCAGAAAGTACTGGAGACAGAGACAGCCAAGGAACAAGGTTTTCAGAAGGAAGTCTGGCTGCCTCTTTTAGGTTTTTACAGTTTTGAACTGTTCATATTTATTCAGTATATATACATGCATACTGTAAATATGTGCTTTTTCAGATTAACATTTAAAGGATTTCTGGAGCACTCTGACATATCTAAAGAGGCTGCACAACAATTGCTGCCTACCTAGAGGCGGTTTTTTTCTTGCTGAATCATCAGACAGAGCTGTCTGTCTGATAAGGAATTAAGGAATGAATCCTTTAAAAGGTAAGATATTTTTTAAATGTTTATATTTTTATTCCTGATCATAAAATATACTGAAAATGTATGCAAAACCACTTCATGGTCCCTTTGAAGTGGCCTGTGAGGACGGATATAATTTAACAAGTCAGCCATTGCGAACTTGTTTTAAATGGTACAGTCTCTGTTATTCTGGTCCTATCTCCACTATCTTTAAGGACAGTGACCTGGAACAAATATGCAATTCAGACCATTCCAACTTTTGCAGCTGCATCAATAATCACAGATCAGAAAGTTGCAGGCTGAAAAGTCAAGATCAGGATGACCACCGCCACAAATGTTACAGTTGGTTCTAACGTTACTCCAACTTCACTTACCTGAGTAAGTTGATGTACTGAAGTTTGAGAATCACCATGGCACATAGAAAACTACATTTTTCAAAAGGTAGTCAGCAATATTTCTGTCATGACTTTCCTGTAACCAGTTGACGTTGTACGTGCTAGACATGCCCAAAAAATTCACTGATGAAAACAGTTGTAGCATGCGTCCCCTGCTGCCACTCTCCCCCTCACCAGACTGCAGGGAGTTGCTGTGCAACTCCCTGCAGGGAATATATAATCTATTAGGGAATATATAATCTATTAGCCCTCATTCACAGTAGAAACGACCGGCATGCACAGATCTGTGCTGCATGCGCAGCCGTACAGGGCAGCTCCCGAAAAGTGATTAGTACGCAACCCCAGTCCTTCTCTATGGGACTACGCGGCCATATGCCCCCCCTACGCTCACCTCAATTGCAGGTCCGTGCGGGTGCGTGTTTCCTGGCTCGGACGCAGACAGGATCCATCGTCGGTACGCTCACCTGCACCCACACGGACGTGCAGGGCGGGTGAGTGTAGGGCGGCGTACTGCCGTGAAGTCCAATAGAGAAGGGCGACATACTAATAACTCGCAGCACCTTAATGAGGGCTAATAATTGATATGTTTACACAGCAACTCCCTGCAGTCTGGTGAGGGGGAGAGTGGCAGCAGGGGAGGACTAGGCATGCTACACACTGTTTTCATCAGTGAATTTTTTTGGGCATGTCTAGCATGCACAATGTCAACCGTAAATGCCGGCCGTTTCTAGTGTGAATGAGGGCTAACAGTCACTGCTGTAAAAAAAATTGGCTTTCTGACACAGTGTTTATAAACACTGTTCTGACCTGAGAAAGGGAGATTAAGTAACACTGTTGTTATTTTTGTATTCACTCTGTTCCGTTCATCTGCAGATAAAAGGGTTGATCTTTGATCTGTATTTGATTGTCAGTTGAGCAACTAAACAAGTTTAAAAAAAAGAAGAAAAAAGTGAAATAAAATCTGTTCCTATTTAACCTGCTATTAATCCTTGGATTACCCAAATCTGCCCTATTTAACTCCTTCTTCCATTTCTCCCCCTAGCTAGTTTTTTTTCCTGCTGATATTTTGTTTTTCTTTATTTATATTTTTCTATTAATATTTAAACTTTTTTGTTTTAAAAAGTAGAAAAGTAAATAAAGTCTTCATTTAATCTGTAAATCATTTTGCAATGCAATGTTATACATGAAAAATCATAGAATAAAATGTAAAACCTTTGTCTACAGTAACAATTTTTTTGAAGCTAACTGATCAACTAAAAAAACATTTTGTTTTTTAGTTTTGTTACTTTTTTGTCTATGGATTGCAAACAAATACATGATTTTTGCAAAACAATATTACTAGAAGGAAGCCTTTTTTTGTCATAAAATAAAAACCAATATATTACATGCATTACTTTGTTATGTCACGTAATGCCAAAGTTTTTGCTGCAGAAACACACCCATAGCAGAATTTTAAAAATGGCAGTGGTCCATAGTGAGTATAGATGTGAGAGCTGAAGAAGTGAAATAATTTTCTAGTTTAACTTAACTATACCAGCCTTATTCTTTTGTTAACTAACACTGATCAGATTGGGAAAAAAAGTGTTTTTTTAGTTTAGTTACATTTTATATCAATGGACTGCATAAAAAAAGAGTTTTCTAGTTCAACCCAATATGGTTATTTAAACAGATAAATCTTGAAAAGATAAAAAATCCACATGCTTCAGAATTACATGTTAAAATGCCATATACTCAGAGCAAAAAATCCCTTTTCAAAGTTTTAATTTCTCTTGAATGTGAGTAAACTGGAAACTCATATATTTTATAAGAAGTGACAATTTGGCAATTTATATGGTTAAAACCAATATAGCATTAGCTAGATTTTCCTTTTTAACTGTAAATTTAACGTGTTATACATTTTGTCTTTGTTTATCACTGTCAGGACAAAAAAACATGAAAAAATATTTTTTTAAGTTAAGTCAGGAAAACATTGCATATTATTGTTATTATTATTATTATTATTATTTAGCCTTTTATCCAACCAGCAGGTGGAGCTCTAGCTTCCTTTTCCCATGATTAGCATATTTACCTTTCAGCTGTGCTACAAGAATATAGTTCTTTACATAACAACAGATTTCTATCCAGAGCTGCAAAGCAAGCTGTTCTTCTGTGCTGTCTTTTTTGCCAGTTCAGCTCTCACACCTGAATAGCCATTACGGACCAGAGCAATGGGCAATCTACCAGAGCTCCTTCACAGCTTCTTGCACCTATACAGCCAACACTATAATTGGCTGCGTTGGGTACACAAGAAAACTGTGACGTGACATGCCCCAGTTGGGTATCATCAGAAGGGAGCAGGTTACATGGCTACCCCATACCTGAAAGTGCTGGGTTTTCCTGCCATCTGTGGAGGAACATACATATAAGGTTGCTTTAAGTGGTGGCATGTACAGATCAAGGTTATCCTTTTGATCTGCACATGAATAGAACACAATATAAATGCAATATTAAAATAATGTTGTTCCATTGTATTTTTCAATGGCACTTGCAGATACTATCTGCATGTTTAATTTTACACAGGAGATGCTGTAGTTGCACTTGTGATGCAGGGAAAATCCTGTCTGTCATTCGCCAATAATTGCGGTCAAATAACAAGGGAAGAGGAGCAAGGCATAGGGGAGAGAAGGGTACTTATAGAGGAAGATGGGGTGGTTGGTCTGTGTCAGGTTCGCCATTATTTACTGCAAGCTATATTGACTTAAACCTTGCCCCTCATAGCACAGGAACAGAATTTTGGGAGCAAGGTGCATTTATCCTTTGAAACCAAATCAAAACATAGTAGCATTACATGTAAACTGATATGTACAGTATGCAAAACATGACTTAGCCCTAGTTTATGACAGAGTGTGGAATGTACCAGGATTTTGAGTTACACACAGTGTGCAGCTGGTGGAGGCCTATGGAGTGTTCACTGTATAACATTGAAAACAAGATTTTGTGATTAGTGGAGGGGCTGGTCACATGAGTTTCCCTTGGTTCCTCCTCCTGGCTTTTTTCCCCCATGTATTAATTTGAATCAAGCTTTACCTGCTTTGGACTCCCAAAGCAAGCAAAGTACCAAACAAATTTTTAAAGAACTCCACTGTTTTTAAAGCAGCTGTATGACCATGGTATAGTCATAGTGCTAGGCCCATTAGAATTAGTCGCTAGCATTAATCTGTCAATGAAAACTTGTTCTTATGTCTTTATTATCCTGCGTTCCAGGCATGATCAATACATATACCACTTAAGAGGCATAATGCAGCTCACAATCACATGTATAAGTGTCTATAACTCATAATAAACAGAAAACATTAATTAATTCAAGAATTAATCTTTTATGCCTGGGGACTAGGAAATTTTATCATAACGTTTAACGTCTATTTAGTTCTGGTTCCTCATTCATGTCAAACATATGTTTTTTTATAAACCAGAATATATTATTTACCTTTAAAAAACTGTTCATGATTTATATTCTATATTGTTTTATGATGCAATATTGTGTTTACTGCATGACATAACTGTATGTTTAAAGTCCCTCGCACTCCAAAAACGGTTTATTGACTCGATTGCTATCACATCATATAGCGACGTTTTGGAACAGCAGTTCCTTCTTCAGGCAAACAGAATTGCAGATGTAACAAGAGCAGGTAAGGACACCTGACTTGTGATGATGAGCCAGGTAACACAGCAGGATCAGGCAAAAGCGTAGTCTTGACAAGCCGGGTCACAAATGTGTAGATCAGAGTTCAAACGGTACTGAATCAGCAAAGAGGAAGAGCAGAGTCACAACAAGCCAGGTCATCCACAAGTAGATCAGCTGGGTCAAGCAGAAGCACAATAGGTAACAAATCTATCACGAGTACTGGTGGTGTGTTGATTTAAAGGTGAGCTGGCCAATCATTGTGGCTTCCCAGGCAAGGGCTGTTTTAAGTGAGCTTAAAGGGACAGCTCGAATTCTAGTACTGACATCTGCTAGCTGCTAGTGCAGCTACCTTTTCTTGCCTTTTCTTTTCTTGTAGAGGAAAAGACCGTAGGCAAAGCGGATCCATGCTTAATGCCAACTATCCTGGGTACATCTATATTTTCATCGGACAAGGTTTCACAATTTGAGAAGCAGCATATTATTTAGCAGAATTAAATTATTATGTGTTAGATGGCAAATATGATACGTCTATAATGTCTCTTTCTCCTACAAGGTCTAATATGTCTTACTAAAGTTCCGGACCTTGCAATATAGTTGTGTTTGGTGTCTAGCTTAATGTATTGTCATCTACATTAGTGTAATCACCTTTTAGGAAGTTAACTCCATTACAGTAGGAGTTATGGAACATGAATGAAACTTAACTTTGTAAAGTTTCAGCTGTAGGTCAGTATAGGTCAATACCTCAGCCTCACAAATACGTATATATGTAAGCTGCAAACCAGATTTTTACAACGTGACCATTTAGGGCAGGGCCTCATCTGAGGTCCTTTCAAGACTCTGGGCTAGTTAAGGTTTATAATGCCTTCCTTTCAATCTAAGTGGATTTTTCTTGTCAAATGTGCTGCCTTTCTTGACTGTCTAGCACAGACAGAAGATTTTTATCTTACCGCCTTGCTACTAAGTTTTGAATTGTGGGGAAAAAATTAGGGGTATTGTGTTCAGTATCATTCCTTCATTCTTTCCACACAGTTTGGCGTTTGTCAGACATCACTATCATCACACACTGGCTTGCATCCTACAGTTGAATTTCAACCTCAACATTTTTAGTTTTGGACAGAATAAGAAAGATTTCAGACCTCTGTCTTTATTTTTATTTCTGTGTGGCCCTGCCGGCATCACCTGGCTTTGTTTACATTTCATTAGGGAACCAAGAGCTGTCTTAGAATGTAAAAGGGGTGCAAGAAGTCCTGTGATGTCATAATTTGCTCCACCCCTTTGTGTACAAAGTGGAGTGGAGCTCCCATTAGTGATGAGAGTTTGTTGGGTTTGGACTTTGGATTTTTTTCTTTCGTTGAGTTGGCAGCTGTTGTCCATCGTGATTGATGTGGATCTACATTGCTGAGTGACGTGATTGACTCGGGGATTATATCGATGGAATTTTTTTTTGGGGGGGGGGGGGCACTTCTAAAAACGGGGGTATGTTTTTTTTTCAAATAAAGGACTATGTATACAGTGTTGTGTGTTTATTTTATTTACTATTTTACTGTTATTTGTATATTAGTAACAACTACCCCTTACTTGTTCACAAGGGCAGGGGCGGCATCTTTATGAAAGAGGGCAACCAGAGTCAGATAAGCCCCCTGCCTGGGGAAGAGGCCCTTGTCCTCATCAGCACCCTCCCTATGTTGAAGGCATGTGGAATGGTATGGTTGCGGGGGGAGTGCAGTAGAGGGAGACAGAGGAAGGAGGTTATATAGTCAACGTTATGTCTGAATAGATTACTTATTAAGGGCCCTAATTCAAGTTGCCAATTGTAAAAGCGTGGCTAAGAATTGCTAAAGTGACTTATCAATCAATAATAACAATAATGATAAGTCATTTTAGCATGTCTTAAGCAAAATTTAGCACACCTTACTTTTTATTGCATTTTCGTGAATCAGAGCCAATTTGCTAAGTTCACAAACGTTTACATGATGATAATGATCTTTATTTTCAGCAATATTGTGACTGTTATTTTCAAATCTTATTGGACTCATCTGAAAATAACTTTTTTTTGAAAATAAGGATCCTTATCCTAGGGTTTTTAGCTTTGTAAATTAGGCCTATCGTGTTGTAAAGTACAATATCCTTTAAAGGGTTTCTAAACCCTCACTTTTTTTGCATATATCTACTGCTAGCAAGCAGTAGATATAAGCAAAAAGTTAAAAAAACAAAAAAAAACGCTTTAAAAGCAGTTTTACCTCCTTGGCGGTATTCCCGAGCGTGGCTCGGGGTTAATTTTCAGTACCCTAAAAAATAACCCCGAGCCACACTCATGATTACAGCATAGTGTCTCTTACCTTGTCCACGATCCCCGCTGTGTCCTCCAGCCAATGCCGGCATCCGTCTTTCGGGTTCCGTCCCTTGCGATTGTCCGCGTCGCGGGGGGAGGAACCAGCGGGAATTTTAAAAGTGAAAAAGAAACAAACAAACAAAAAAGGGAAAAAAATAGAACAAAAAAAAGGAAAAAAAATAATAATCAGACCGCCAGGGAGGTTAAACTTACCTGTGTCTTCCCCGCGCGCTCCCGTCCGAACATCTGAAAATTCTCGGGCAGCCGCAAAGCATCTTGGAGCGGGCGCAAGCACAATTTGGATTTTCGGCCGGGAGACGCAGAGAGACACAAGGTAAATGTATGGACGCGTGCACCCGCATGCAGACACCGTGGGACAGGAAGTGCCAGCAAGGACAGAGGAGTCAGTGTTGGATCAGAGACCCGCAGCAGCGCTGGAGAGAAGGGTGAAAACTACAGGAAAGAAGAGGAAGATTGGATTAAAAGACATAATTTAAGTTAAGTGCTTTAATTAACATTGGGGGGAGGGGAAAAAAATGTTTGCCTTTAATGTCACTTTAAGTTAAATGCAGCAACAAACATTTTTTTAATTAACCTCTACTATATTGCTCATTATTATGTGTAACTTGCACTTAGCATGCTTTAAAATGTATCATACTCCATTCAAGGGGATTTTTAGAAGATATACAGTATCTATGGTGATCTGAAATGATCTCCAAAGAAGCACACAAGGAACATGTCCAAACACTAATGCAATGCAAACATAATCCAACACAGTCTAACGGGGGGCAATACATTGTCTGTATGGCTACCCTAATCCAGTAGTTATACTTTCATTCTGTATATGTATGATTGAGGAAAAAGACAAACAGGTATGATTGATTAAAAAATATTTTATTTAAATGCATTCAAAGCTTGAATTAGAGGAAACCTCTTTTTACACTGCTAAAATTGCTCCAAAGAGTTTACAGCCTATTTTTAATGCCATATTTGCATAGGGTTACATGAAAGGGTTATTTCAATACATGGTAGCAAAGGGTCTTCATCGGCCATTTTTTTATTTTATTTTATTTGAGTCAGTTGTCATATATATCCATTCCCTAATACTATACACCCTTTTTCCTTCGCTAGCCCACATGTCAACTACTGAAGCAATGCATTTTAGGAGAAGCCAAATTGGAAACATTTTAACAAGGCAGAAGCAGCATGACCTGTGACATCAATTAGAGTGAACCTGACCTGGACTTGACTCCTCTCCAAGTTAAGATTAAGCCTCCCCCTCGTAAAACGAATTTCAAGTTCTGTTATACAACTGTCGAATGTCATAGCCCTAAAGGAAGCAGAGGTTCTGGCATTTGACAGTGAAATAGCACAAGGTGAGGCTTAGCATTCAGAAAGGCATACTTAGTCTTAGATAGAAGTCTTGGAGCCTTGGAGAGAAGTGTATGCCCCGTGTACAGCCTGCGCCTAGACTACAACAGCATACAAAAGGACACAGGGATGAATCTGAAGACAAATACAGGTATATGTGGGCACAAAAAAAATTGCAAATGTGCTCTTCAGCCCTGTTATTTCTTTAGACACATTTTAGGCTACATCAGGTTCACATTAAGGGAGGAGGATATTTGACTTCAATCATATATTAAGTGATTAGAACTCATAGGGGAGGATTTATTTAAAACTGGGCAAAGATGTAGTTTCTTTTCAACAAACCAAAACAAAAATAGTATGTTCAGACTACTTACCATGGTTGTCAGGTTGGGATCCTGATATTGAGCAACCTGGTACTGTGTAAACTAAGGATTGCTTATTCCCCAGAAGCTTTGATGTCACATGGCAACTTTGGCAAACGGCAACAAAGGTTCTGCACAAACATTTTTTGGGGGGTCTGAACATCTGTATCCATCACTGTTTTATACCATTCTGAAGGTATTTATGAGGAGAAACTAAGCATTAACATATCTATGGTCAAAGTCACCAAAATATAGAATTGGGGGCTCACAAAGAATGAGTAAATATCGAAAGGGTGTGATTTGGAAAGAGAAAACGGAATATTTAGTCCCTTATTTTAATGCCAATACTAAGGTCACAGGTTCAAAAACTATTGCAGCCTTCATATTTCCACCCAAGGAAGTTAACTTCTAAATTGCTTTTGCAAAGCCAACACGATTGGTGTCTCGGTCAAACACTGTGTAATATTTCCCAATAAAGACATCCCCAATAATCCAGAATGGTCCGGCAGGTGGGGGGATGTCCAAACCCATGAATCCGCTGAGGCACAAATTTCTGCCCATCTTCGATATCTATATAGAAAAAGAATTATTATTAGTAATGCAAACATCACAGAAGATTAAAAAAAGAGATCCACAATCTCTAAACTATTAGCTCAGGTGACGGATTCTGATAAATTTAAAAATATTTGAATAATGTAAAAAATCTGCAATGCTTGAAAGGTAAATCTGTTAAAACAAAGGCATAAAATGTTTCTCTCTTTCTGTCAATTAAAAGTCGACACATGTTTTCAGAAACAATTGGTAACAGTATTCAAAACACAGCAAAGCTAAGACAACATCTTGTAGTAATATAGAAGTGTACTGTGCATACATATGTAACCATATATACATGTGTAACAACCAGCACTGACCAAATACAATAAGAGCACACAAGATAGAATATATAATTTTTGGTCAATCAACTATAATGACATTTGGTTCACAGCTCTAACAGCAAAAAGAACATCTTGGGCTAGTATTCCCTTGCTCAGCATTATCCCTATAAGAAGACAACCTGCAACGGTTGCCTCCAGCTGCATCTCTTTGGGTCATGTATTGGCAGATGTGCCCCTGCCGCCCCCCCCCCCCACATGCTGCCCCTTTCCAACCAGAGCGTCCAAGGCTGCAAGCTCTTAGCAGCCTGGACACACTGGCCGGTGTCCTGCCCAGCTCACTAAGCAGCAAATTAATAGGAATCACCAGCACCAGCACAGATCGTCATAAATGTTGCAATAATTATAACCAACGTTTCGGGGCCACGTAGGGACCCTTCATCAGGGCAACAATGTGGTATACCATTCTCTGTGTGTGCTGATATAAATCTGTCTAAGTCTATGTCAATAAAAGGGACACCACCAAAAAAATGAGCTGTACAGCCGCAGTTGCTCTTTGTTGTTATTCAGATAAATGGTCTAACCATCCCCATTCACCCTGCAATGTTTCTAATTTCCTGCCTGGATGCATGTTACTCTTATAGACCAACATGCCTGAGATGCAGATTTGTATTAATGGTCCAGTACTGTACACATTTGGCAAAAATCACATATCTAACCCTAAATGTTCTTGTATGATGAGTATAGTCAGTTGTAAAATGTGCATGAATTATACCTTTAGGACATACTCTTCTCCTGTAAGGTTGTGCTGTACTCCTCCCAGAATGAAAGAAATAACAGGCAGCGATGGTATTTTACTACAGTCCACCATATACTATGGAGAAAAACACACACCATAGTTATTGAACAGAGATTGGTAACAGAAATCATTTAAATAATCAGAAGAAGCAGAAAATATTCAGCCACTCTCTCCCCAGCTTATAGATGGTACTGAACTGGAGGGTGGGGTTTGTTTAATATTATTTTCCATCCCATTTTAATTTCAGTCTTCAGCCAGCTATAATTTTGTAAAGAAACCTTAGACATCAAATGATGTTTCATTTCAACCATGTCATCCTGGGGGCATTCTGTATACTGTACTAATTTGTCCAGATGTCTGCACAGAGCTTGAGGTAAAATTTAAGACCTCCACTGCAATGGTAACTTTGACTTTGGTGAGATATTATTTAACTTATCCTAAGAATAAAAGGATTCCAAGGCTGCTCTTTCTCAGACTGCATAAGTGGTTATAATGAAGGCAGACTTCGACTTAGAAGTAGAAGAAGGGTTTGGGGTGCTGGATCTCTTAAAGCAGTAGGTGTCCTCAGTCAGGTCTTAAGCAGTTTAGAGGGAATGATTTTCATTATGCAGCTTTTCCAGGAGTGGTGTCTGTAGGTCGGCCCCAGTAGGGACAGGGTGTGAAAGGCAGAAAGTGCCGGAAGCAGAATGTATAAAGTCCAGGTTTAATTTTATTCACACTTTTTTTCCCCATAAAAACCGAACATATTTTGAGGATTTAAAGGATTCCCCTGCATCAGGGCTTGATACTCTTAACAAAGTGTGCACTGGACTGATAAAATTGGAAGGATTCTTGAATAATTCAAGAATTCTTGAATTAGTATGGCCGCTCCAGATGCCGGTTAAGGCTTTTGGCACATTCCTACTTGCACACCATTTTTCCACTCAGCAGTTGGTTTCAAAAAGGGTATGGTAAAGCCTTCATCAATCAATGCAAAAGAAAAGAGGGGCCGTTGGACCCACCCAAGAGAGTGGGTGGTCCGAAGGGTTAACTAAGGAAGGGACGAATCGTATTGAATGGTGACCAATGACCAATGGTGGATCATAAGTATGACCACCATTGGTGGATCATAAGTATGACCACCATTGGTCATACTTATGACCAAGCTTTTAGTATCTGTTTGCTTTTAAACTCACTGCAGTAAGTCCTTGGCTGTATTTATTCAATTTTTCTATTTAAAATAAAGAATTTTCTACACCATTCAATACGATTCGTCCCTTCCTTAGTTAACCCTTCGGACCACCCACTCTCTTGGGTGGGTCCAACCCCTCTTTTCTTTTGCATTACTTTTTGGTTACTGATATGGTAGACGAATCACCTTTTAAAGGGTAATTACTAGAACTTTGTATGTCCAGGAGTTAAACACCCCCTCTTTTTTCATCTTCATCAATCAATACCTAAAACAGAAAGGTAAGAATCTGCAATAAAGTTTGCTGCAATATTTTGCAATAATTCAATACGCATTTAATGTATATAGTTCACCTATAAATTAATTATGGCTCTTACCTCACCACCCAAAAGTGGAAAAGCACCCATGGCTCTGTGCAGAGCACTGATTTCTGCAGTTGGTCCTGTAATCAGAGAAGTCCCAGTGTCCACTATGGCTTGGCAACCACCTTTGCAGAGAGTAAGTTGACTACCAACTCTGACTCTGTGGAAAGGAAAGAAAAATCTTTACCCTTGCAATTGTGAGATCTTTTTCATGGTTTGGTAGAAAGCAGAAGCTAAAAAATCTGCCCATTCAAAACTAACATTTCATTTTCTGGGAGATGCTTACAAGTTCAACCACTTATCATCCTCTTGTATATCTTGGGGACTCTGGTGGAAATCTCTGGTTCTCAAACACTGTCAGGAGTGCCAATGGTTTGGCAGAAGAACAAGGTGGAACTCACTGGCAGGAAATGCCTGAAGCGTCCGAAGGCAGAGGTACAAAAGGGTTAATCCAAAGAGAAGTCAAGTCCAATCCGAGTCGAGGCAGGCAGCAAAGGTTCAGGGGCGAAAGGCAGTCCAAGGTCGGCAACAGGAGGTCCAGATAAAGGGGGTCAGGAAACAAAGCAAGGCACATGTACAGGGAGCTAGGAAATCACACCACAGGATGAGATAACTCAGCAACAAGCCAGAGCTCTGGCCAGGTTTTTATAGCCAGGGGGTGTAAGTCCGCCCCCCTGTCACCGAGGCAACTAGGAGGCTTCTCTTCACGAGAGCCAATGGCAGGCGAGAGGTGGTAGGGGTGTGTACGGGAACCTCCCCAAGCTAGGTCCACACCTGAGGCCTAAACAGGTCCAGGCACACTATGCACGTGCTCCTGGGGATGCGCGCGCAGCCTGCGTACTGCGCATGCGCACCTGCCGCACGACTCGCGCATGCGCACCTGCAACCCGGGCGCCAGTGGTTCTGCCAGGCTGGAGGGAGACCCGTACCCTGCGCCGTGCCCATTGACCCTGTGGGGAGGTGACACCCCTGGTTTCCTGACAAACACCCTGTAAGTGTTTCATGTCATTTTATATGGAGGCTGCAGAAGGAAGACAACATCCACACCCCCACTACTATAGGAGAATTACAATTCAGAGCTGAGAGGTGCTGGCAACAATGGTGGACTGGGCTCTCTTGAAATATCATGTTGCTTTTGGCACAGTTGAATGATTACTTATCTTGTAAAAGCTCCACTCCTTCTGTCACATGATTATTTTAGAAAAAAATACTGACATAGCTTTTGCTAAACTATGAAGCTTTTGAGCCCTAGGAAATAACTGGAACATACAGGTGTAAGACAGCATGTGACCTTTCTCCTTCCAACACAGAATGACATGGAACTTACATAGGGTTGTGGAAGTCAAATAGTGCAGAATGGAAGGGTGGGAAGGATAAGTATTAGTAGTGCATTCAGTCTCAGGTGATGGCCATATACAAAACTATGAGAGCCCCGTTGGTTATGTGTTTAGATGAAGTACTGAGATGTTGAGGAATGCTAAATTAAGTTTTACTTGCTTAGGAGAACATTACACCAGAATACAGCATTATATATCATAGACAAAAATGCATACAGAAAAAAACTAGCATAAACTAGTTTTGCACTGCAGCACCATCTAGTGCTCAAAAGACATAGTTACATCTAAATAGGCTTGTGCATTTCCAACAAGCCCACGTTTATACAGTAGAGGAGGCTATGGCACTTTTAATCAGGTAAATAGGCAGCTAGAAGAGGGGTTGGCCATTTTTGGCCATGCCAACTAGGCTTAATGAGTAAGTGTCTGATAATACACTTATTCTTTGAGCAGTAGTTTCAGACTTTCTGTCAGAGTAAATAAAGTGAAATAAAGTGGAAAGATATAAAGAAAAAGGCAAGCCTGCAACATTACGGTCATTTCGCATTTAAACACGTTTAAATTGTATATCTGCGAATGATCATTTAAAGAAAAACTCCCCACACCAACACTCTGGAAAATACTAGCCTGAGTGTACTGTATTTCAAGAAAAAGGCGAGAACAAATCCTTCCAGCCCTTAAAGCACCAACTTGGCGTTAATTATCATAAGGCTGTTTTGCACCCCAGGTGTTCCCAAGAACGTTCCTGTGGCCCCAGATGTGGTTGCAATCTCCAGGTTGCACTCCATGAGTGTAGAGAATGCTCCTCTCACTTTATAAAGATTGGTCCAGAGACACAAACACACACACACGCATGGCTCTCACTGTGGTTCGCTGGAGTCCCAAAGCTTTAGAAATGGCTTTATAACCTTTTCCAGACTGATAGATCTCAATTACTTTCTTTCTCATTTGTTCCTGGATTTCTTTAGATCTCGGCATGATGTAAGGTGTGTGCCCAGCATTATTTAAGTGATTTCTTGATCAGGCCTGGGTGTGGCTAGAGAAATTGAACTCAGGTGTGATAAACCAGAGTTAAGTTATGTCTTAACGAAGGGGGGGGGGCAAACACTTTTTCACACAGGGCCATGTGGGTTTGGATTTTGTTTTCTCTTAATAAAATCCTTCCTTTAAAAACTGCATGTTGTGTTTACTTGTGTTATCTTTGACTAATATTTAAATTTGTTTGAGCAAAACAATGAAAAATCAGGAAGGGGCCAACACTTTCTCACACAACTGTATATGTATGTATGTATAGGTTTCTAAGCCAGTTCCAGATTATATGTTTGCCTGATTAAATGGATCACCCTAATGGTTGCATATGAAACATGTGAGAAAGCTCTTAAACAATAAATGACAGCCATATGACTTTTACTCACTGTTTATTTTGGGCCATGTAATCATGTGGTTATCCCTGTGTCATATAATCAAAATAACCAATTAATGGGAGGTGTGAATCTGTTATCCACAAAGGCTAAGGAGTAACTATCAACTGGCATTTCTGTCAATCTGCCCATTCCCGAGGACAGTGATACTGTCATGGGGTTCCCAGAGTGGCATGAGCAATGGCACCTCTGGTGGCCCACCCACCTTCCTTTTTACATTTTCCGCCCCATGTATTTGCTTTAATTAGAAGAAGATACTACATAATGCAAAGGATAATGGGATGATTAGTAAAATACTTACTCATCAGTCTTGATCTGCCAGTAAGCCATACGGGTTACATTCAGATAGTGAAAATCTCCTGTGAAGTATTTAGGGTCCATGCCTCCAAAGAGAAGCTCCCCTCCAACAGTTGCAGCTGGATCTCTTTGAGTGAAGACATAACATAAATTCAAGAATTAGATTCTTCTGTGGTGGCATTCTGCTGATGAAATCTATAGGAAAACTCTTAAAAAGGCACATACTGAAACTACAGTAGAAGACTACCAATATTTCACTGGCAATTCTATTTAAAGACTTCCTTTTTTTGATGCGCATTGTTGACAACAATTTATGTTTTAGTTTCCTCGAACACCCAATGACTTTATGCATCTGTCAATAAACATAAGAGAAAGACTGGACATACGAGTCCAGTCCAACTGTCCTTTGGCATATCTCTAGATGGTTTACACATAAGCATGTTCCATGGCTCAGCTGGGGTTTTGTCTCAGGGGAAACATTAGGGATCACATAAGGTTTAACACTATAATAATATAACATGATCCGCGCTAGGGGAAACCAAACTCACTAACAGCTGCTGTGTTAAAAGTGTGTATCACCTTCAAAATATGTATAGAAAAGTGCACTGTGCTTAAATATTATAATATGGAACAAATTCCATAAAAATCACATAAAAACAAAATGATAATAACCAATGTGCTATAGCACCAATTAGGTCATGTGTAACAATAGTGCTCAAACGTTTTTCACTAAAAAATAAATATATCAAATATATCCAATAATTGATTAAATCCACCCGAATAACATCTCAGTGAGAGTAATCAAATCTGAATAATACAGTGATCAGTCCTCTGAAAGAAATAACCCAAGTTCATATATCACATCAATCCAAATAACTTTCTCTACTTTTCCCACACTTCTGTGCTGCCGACCTGCCTGCTACCGCCGAACACCCGCCGCAAAATGAGAGATTGTGGCTGAATGTAAACAAATAGGCGGAGCAAGTCGTGACATCACGACTAGCTCCGCACCCATTTGTTTCCATTTCATTACAGATCTCTGTCTTCAAATAACATCTAAAAAAATGGGCGGAGCGAGTTAAGTGATCGATGGACAATTTGAAGGTTTTTTGTTTTTTTTTATAAAGGAATTGTCAAAAACTGGCTTTTGTTTTTTGTTCAAATAAAGGACTTTTGCAAGGCATGGTGTTTTTATTTAATATTTTGTGTACTCTTTGGTGAATAAGTAGGGGTAACAACTACCCCTTACTCATTCACAAGTGAGGGTGGCATCATGTAGATGAGGCCCCCTGCCCACAGACCCCCACAACCACCAGGCCAGGGTTGTAGGGAAGAGGCCCTTGCCCTCATTGGCATGCTCTCAAGCACCCTGGCAGTGTTAAAAGCATATGGCCTGGTCCACCCCCCACCCCAGGATTAAGGGTCTGGTATGGAATTTTAAGGGGGACCCCACTTTTTTTAACAGTTTTTTGGGGCCATGGGGCCACCCTTAAAATACCTACCAGACCTAAAGGATCTGGTATGACTTGTAGGGGAACCCCACTCTTTTTTTATTTTTTACATCAGGGGTCCCCCCTAACATTCCAGACCTAAAGGGTCTGGTATGAATTGGGAAGGGGTCCACATGCTGTGTTGTCTTTTTTTAGTTGTTTATATTGTCATATTTCATTCTGCTTCACTACCTCTGAGGTAGCCAAGCAGAATGACCGAATAGAATGCTGAGCCTAGCGTTACGGCAATTCACTCTCTACTATTTGGCCCTTTGGAGATAAAGGGAATGAACTGCCGAACATTGGCCTCAGCTGATTCAAATGTTTCATCGGCTGAGGTGAACAGGCTCCTACCTTCGGTTCGGCCGAACGCGCTGAGGCTGTCTGATTGAGCTGAAGGGAGGAGAAGCGAGCCAAATGTAGCCGATATAGGGCTCAAAATAGCAGTACAAGGCTGCAGTGAATAGCCGAACATGCTTCAGCTCACTTTGGCTTGGTTATTCATTCGGCTGTCTTCAACAGCTTAGTGAATAAACCCCTAATGCTATATTTGTCAAGGTCTAATTTCTGGCAAATCATTACTTAAAATATAGAGCCTAGACTGAAATGTAATGCACGTGCATACATTGATCTATTGTGATCTCCAGTAGAGAGATAGATACTGTAGATAGATAGATAGATAGATAGATAGATAGATAGATAGATAGATAGATAGATAGATAGATATAACCCAAGTTCATATATCACATCAATCCAAATAACTTTCTCTACTTTTCCCACACTTCTGTGCTGCCGACCTGCCTGCTACCGCCGAACACCCGCCGCAACATGAGAGATTGTGGCTGAATGTAAAAAAATAAGAG
>NW_017306933.1:695552-726331 GCF_000935625.1 Nanorana parkeri
CTGTTCTGCCAAGCCTCTTCTCGGATTAAGGGTCTGGTATGGAATTTTAAGGGGGACCCCACTTTTTTTAACAGTTTTTTGGGGCCATGGGGCCACCCTTAAAATACCTACCAGACCTAAAGGATCTGGTATGACTTGTAGGGGAACCCCACTCTTTTTTTATTTTTTACATCAGGGGTCCCCCCTAACATTCCAGACCTAAAGGGTCTGGTATGAATTGGGAAGGGGTCCACATGCTGTGTTGTCTTTTTTTAGTTGTTTATATTGTCATATTTCATTCTGCTTCACTACCTCTGAGGTAGCCAAGCAGAATGACCGAATAGAATGCTGAGCCTAGCGTTACGGCAATTCACTCTCTACTATTTGGCCCTTTGGAGATAAAGGGAATGAACTGCCGAACATTGGCCTCAGCTGATTCAAATGTTTCATCGGCTGAGGTGAACAGGCTCCTACCTTCGGTTCGGCCGAACGCGCTGAGGCTGTCTGGTTGAGCTGAAGGGAGGAGAAGCGAGCCAAATGTAGCCGATATAGGGCTCAAAATAGCAGTACAAGGCTGCAGTGAATAGCCGAACATGCTTCAGCTCACTTTGGCTTGGTTATTCATTCGGCTGTCTTCAACAGCTTAGTGAATAAACCCCTAATGCTATATTTGTCAAGGTCTAATTTCTGGCAAATCATTACTTAAAATATAGAGCCTAGACTGAAATGTAATGCACGTGCATACATTGATCTATTGTGATCTCCAGTAGAGAGATAGATACTGTAGATAGATAGATAGATAGATAGATAGATAGATAGATAGATAGATAGATGTGACATTGCTTTCCTGTGGTGAAAGATACTCATGTTTAATGCTTCGTACCTTGGGCCTTTGACTGCCACCTTTATTTTCACATTCTCTCTCTGAACCATTTATGAAAAAAAGAATTATAGTGGGCCTCCCTGTTGGGGAGGGAAGGTAAAGTGAGGCTAGTTATAGTGGAAAGAATAAAGTAATAATACTGTGGAAGGGGAGGGGTTAAAGTACCATTGCTGAGGTGTTTTTAAAGTGATGTTGCCTATGGGGAAGGGAAGGGGATAAAGATTCTGGTGATAATGTGAAACTGTTGGCAGTAACAGAGTTAGGCAACTGGAAGTGTGTAAGGCTGCTGGCGGCTGAATGATGGTGCTGGCACTACTGAGGTAATAAAAATACAATAATGCAGGTCATTATAATATGCTTCTACTAGGTGGTATTATATACTATTGCTATAGAATATTCTATTGTTGCTGGGCAATATAATAAGCTCTTGCTACTTGATGTAAGATCCTGCTTAATAATATTCTGCTAATGAGATATGTAATATACATTTGCTGCATGATATATTATACTGCTGCTGAATGATATAACCTTAAACTATTGCCTGATATGGCTTTTGCTGCTGCTAGGTGATTTTATTTGATGCACTTAAATAAAATGTTTTGCTATTGCCGGTTAATATCATTGTTTAGTTAATAGTATAATTAAATTGGATGCAGATAGATAGATAGATAGATAGATAGATAGATAGATAGATAGATAGATAGATAGATAGATAGAAAACATGACAGGGCCATTACATAAAGATGACTGACCTATTCAAGTAAAATGAGAAGACATTCTTTTCCATTAGTTTCTGTTTCATCATATTGTCAAAAAAGGGAAGGACTCCATCTACAGATATACTAGGATACCCCAGTCCAAGAATACCATCAAATCGGGCAGCAAGAAACACAATCCCAGGCTGCTTCACTGCCTCTGCGAACGTTTGGTTCTGGATACGCAGATTACCCACCTGTAGGAAGACAATGTTAAGATGTGACACTGACAACAGAAAGCTAGACAATGAGCATAAGCGTAAAGGTGTAGTCACTGACAGCTATATTTTAGAATTTAGAACCATCAGCAGAATTGTTTCACATATTACAGGGTTCTATAGGCGTAACCCTTTGGATTTGAAGGTGAACTCAAAACCAGATTTTCATTTGCTTGTAGGCAAACAACTTTTGGTGCCTTTAGTAAGACTCCTCTGATAGGTCAGTTTATTTTACACAGAACTATTCCTTTTTTTCCAGACCCTGACTTAGCTTAGAATATTGTGATAATGTTTAATAAAAAATGTAACAACATTAATTACAGCAATAATTATGCTTGGAAAAGCCACCTACTTACCTCAGCCAACTAAAGGAAGGAGGTGAAGTGAACATTACAGTTTAGGTGAACTAAAGAGCCATATTCTTTTCAATACCAGTTTAGTCTGCAACAGTCATATGGGTCTATTTATACATTTGACTTATAAAGAAAAAATAACAAGAATGTTTGTTTTGTGCATCCATTCCCACCTAATGAACATTCACATAGGGGGTCTATTCACTAAGCTGCCGTAGGCAGCCGAGTGAATGACCGACCTGAATCGAAGTGAGCCGAACGCTGTTCGGCTATTCACTTCAGGCTGGTACGACTGATTTCAGGCTGGCTTCGGTTCGGCCAAACATGCTCAGAATGTTCGGCCGACCCGAAGTACAGAAGGAGTTCGACTCAGCCGATACAACATCTGGATCGGCTAAGCCAAACCTAGGGCAGGCTACTCGCTGCTGTTCGGTCTATTCTTATAGATGCCGAACAGCAGTGAGCGAATAGCCGAATGCCGCTGAGCCGAATGCCGCTGGTCCTCTGTGGGACCGAGCAGAACAGAAAAATTGTTAAAAAATTAGAAAAATAGAAAACGATTGTGCGGAGCTAGCAGTGACAGCTAGCTCCGCCCAACAGTTTTCTATTGGCCGGCGATTCTGCTGCCGTCAAAAAAAATAAAAATAAATACATTTGGCCATAGGAATGCATTGCTAGATTCCTATTGGCTATTTCAATTTGCAATAGCCAATAGCAAA
This sequence comes from Nanorana parkeri, assembly GCF_000935625.1. Classification (NCBI taxonomy): domain Eukaryota; kingdom Metazoa; phylum Chordata; class Amphibia; order Anura; family Dicroglossidae; genus Nanorana; species Nanorana parkeri. Next base: position 698,460 of record NW_017306933.1, read on the forward strand.
CTGGCTATTGTACCCGCCCTCTGCTGTTGTCAATCACTAGTGGGGACCTGATGTAGAACTGCAGCAGAGGGCGGGTACAATAGCTAGTTTGCTATTGGCTATTGCAAATTGAAATAGCCAATAGGAATCTAGCAATGCATTCCTATGGTGAAAATGTTTTTTTTTCTATTGTGACACGGCTCCGTGTCAGAATTAAAAAAAGAAAAAGCAGTGTTTCTCTCCTTGGCGGCCGGGAGCGGGAGACTCCCAGAGCGCCCGGGAGAGTTAGGCTGTCTGGAGATCAGTGTCCCTGGTTAGCTGGTAACCAGGGACGCTGATCTCTCTGCAAGTGGCCGGAGCCAACCGTAACATCACGCCCAGCTGTCAGAAGCAGGCTGTTGGCCGGCCAATGGCCGGCCGCTTGGCCAGCTTCGGCTTACAGCGTGGCTCAGCTGAGCCGCTCGGCCACGTTCGGGAGCTGTACGGGCTACAGTGAATAGCCCGTATAGCAGCCCTTCGGTTTTACTGAACCGAAGGGGTCCTGGGGCCGAAGCTAGCCGAAGGATCGGCCGAAGCTACAGCTATATCCTTTGGCTGCTTCATGAATAGATCCCATAGATTTGCAGGGCCAATGGTTCTGCAAATTGTTTATAGCCCCATAGTGTCATGAAAGACTTTGATCTATGAGATGTTATTAGCAACATGATGAATTCTATAGTCAAAGAGGATTAGGCCTTGCAGGAGGGAAATAAGCAAGATGAACGGTGCTAGGTTGAGGAAAGTTAGTCCATAAGGGTCTACCCTCTCCATTTGTGGACCTAAGTTCTTATGTGTTATAAACAATTCCTAAGGCCAAATTCACACTGTGTTGTATTAATGCACGTATATATAGCACTCTTCCTTTAAAGGTGGTATTGAATGACCTCCAAAGTAGTGTGGCTGGCTAACCTTTAACTCTAAGGCTTGGACCCTTGGCATATGATCAGCTAAACACTGGGGATCAGTCACTTTAGTCAAATAAATGCAATGACTCTATGATGGAAGTAACGGTTTAGATGTATGAACCGGAAAAAGCAGTCAGGGCCGTCCTTTGATTGAGGCACCCTGGTGGCATCTCTTTGGGTCATGTGGGGGGCAGCAGGCAGAGAGGCACAATGTGTGCAGTATGGCTGCCATCCCCTTTCTGGCCAGAGCATCCCAAGTTTCTAAAAGCGAGGTGAGGTGATGTATAAGGGCCATATATATCTCCCCGCTCAGTGATGTCTCTGGTTGCCAGGAGCTGGGTGGGACGCTGAGCTGGGCGGGGAGGGTGGCATCACTCACCACCAACACCACAAATCCCCACACCCACCCCTTCCGCCACCTCAGGAGGCAAAAATGATAGGGCCGACACTGAGAGCAGTCACGTTTGTCTCTTAAACTGCAATAAAGCATTCTCTTCCTGCATTCAGTTAGGGCCTTGACTCTTTGATAGAAGCCACAAGTACCTTGATTTGTGAGCAGTGAATTCTTCTACCCAGATAGACACTCTTCAGTAAAGAAGATTCTTCAAAGATGCTCCCACCTGGCAACCATTTTCCTTCAAAGCTCTCTGTGGATATAACCTTCAGCAGGGCAGCTGAAATTTCTGTTGGGTTTTATTTGCTGTCTCTATCCCCATTAAGGAGATTTACCCTCTCTATATGTCCTGGTGATGGTTATAAATGAAAGTAAGTTGAAAGTAAATCCCAAATTTTGGGTTGTCACCAGAACAGAAATAGAAAATATAATTTCTATAGTAAATCTTCCAATAGAGACACTAGTTCTGGTTACCCTGCTGATTACCAGGGATTTCCCTAATTTCACAGTGATTTCCTCTCACTTCCTGTTGTGACTAAGGGCTCAGTCACACTAGATGCAGTGCGTTCTGGCCAGATTTTGGCCAGAACGCACTGCCTCGCATTGCGGCCGGCTCACTTTTTAGGCAGGCAGGAGGGGGCGTGACGGCCATTCAACGTGAATGGCCGTAGCCACGCCCTTCGGCCGCAATACGATCCGATCCTGTGCGGTGCAATCAAAATGCTGCAAGCACTATTTTGATCGCACCGCACAGGACCGGACCGCAGGCGCAATGTGCCTTGCGATCCCGTGCGGTGGCTCGCATTGCGGGCGGAGGGCTTGGTTACGGCGCCATTCACTTGAATGGCCCGTCACGCCCCCTCCTGCCCCACTAAAATGTGAGGCAGTGCGTTCTGCCCAAAATCAGGCCAGAACGCACTGCATCTAGTGTGACTGAGCCCTAAGGAAGAGGAAGTTAAAGAAAAGCTCCCCAATGGAAGACAGATGGCAAACAAAAAACTGAAAGGGTTTATAACCCTTCCTTATTACTCTACACAAAATGAAATAAAAGTTTGGGCTTTAGGTCCACTTTAAAGCATAGTTCCTCTTTTGCAGTCAAATTTGAGAAAACCCCTCTACGTGTTTGTTATGTGTTCCGATTCACACAGCATAGCTAAAGATAAATATTAAAAATATATTTCTTACCTTTTAGCTGTTTCTTTGATTGAGGCTTTGTGCAGATTCCAGGCTACTCTGAGCAGTTTGAGAGTGAAACTAGAGGATCAAACTGAGGGACAGACTGAGCTTCCTCTCATTAACATATATTGCCTCAAAGGCTTTAACCCTTTGTTAGGGCAGACAGTGTTCAAATCTAGTTTACAACTGATTATGACATATGCCAGCACAGTAGAGACAGGATTAAATAGAGTAAACAATACTTTGTACAACCCCCTCCTTAAAGTTAAATAGGGTGGGGGGCTTTAACCAAGAATAAAGCACTTAAAAAATTTAAGCAGCAATTTTTAATTTTTGTTTTGCTATGTGAATGGAAACATAAAAAACATAAAATAGGCGTTTTTCCAATTTGGCTGCAATAGTGGAAATATAAGCACAGGCACCCAGCTGGAACAAGGAAACAAAAGAACACTCTAGAAGGTTGCTGCAAACATTTATTACCTTACCACTCATACCACTGAGCAAAACCCTCATGGATTAGCTGAGGCGGATATATAATCATAATATTGTTTTATTTTATTGTATGTTTTATTTTATTGCATTAGATATTGTTACTTTTCACACAGGCAGAAGTAATTAGTGCAGTCAGCTTAGGAAAATCCTACAGAGCCTAAAACAGTAAGCAATGTTTAGGCTGACTACAACCTAACTGTAAAAAACATGCACAGAGTTTAACTAGGGACACTTCAGCTTAAAGCATACCTTTACACTCAAAAATCTAATTCTACCAATGCATCCCTCTATGGACAGTGGTGTAACAATCACAATAGCGACCCAGGCGGCCGCTATGGGGCCCGGGGCACAGGGGGGCCTGGCCAGATGCCGTGCGGGCCGCTTGGGTCGCTATGGCATCTTATGCTGGTGGCTTTCACTGGCGGCTGTGAGAAGAATGTGCTGCTGTTCAGATCACTGACAGTGATATGTGCAGCAGCGTGTTCTTCTCACAGCCGCTGCGGAGTTAATGAGAGCCAGCAGCGGCGGTGGAGCAGACTGGACCCAGCCGGCAGTGGAGAAGGAGGCGGGGCCGGTGGTCGGCAGCAGAGGAGGAGGCGGGGCCCTGTGACAGAGAAGGAGGCGGGCCTGGCGACAGAGGAGGAGGCGGGGCCCATCATAACTAGAAATCACAGGGCCCCATACTAAATTTTGCTATGGGGCCCTGCGATTTCTTTGTAGTTACGCCCCTGTCTGTGTATGATGATTAATAATAACATAGACATGTCAGGTGTAAAATGCTGTGCGTTTGAAATACTTACACTTGCAGAACATTCACTTCCTGCTTTGAAAAACCAAAATAACTAGAATTATGTGTTTGGAGATTGTTATTACTAAACATTTCTAAAGGTGTGTTTGTTGTTATTTTTAAGATATGGGTAAAGGTCCACTTTAAGGCATGGTCCTTACATGTGTTAACACAACATGTTACCTTGCATTTAGACACGCTGTGTTACAGCAGCCCATTCATTTCAAATGGCCTGCCAATGCACCTAAATGTGCAGTAAAATGGGCATGTGCTATATTTGTTAATGCACCACAATGCTTAGATAGTTTTTATCTTATACAATGCACTACAACACAACTGCACTGCCTTGGTGTATAATCTGTTGCTGCTAGTTACATAATGGTATGAATGGGCCCTATTTGTTTGACTTTATAGAGTATCTATGGTCAATAGCTAAAAATAAATATTTATTTCTATATCAACTTTCCATAAGATCTGTCCCACTCCTAATAACCATATTGAGCTAGAAGTTTGAAAAACATACTTATTGAAGATGCCCATAGTACTTCCTCAATGCAATGACACAATTGCACTCAGCCCTGTAAATATGCACTTCCAGCTGTCTGATTTACAACTCGACAACAAAACAATGTAACATTATCAGTGCTTGCTGGAAGCAATGCATGATGGGATATGTAGTCTTCAGAAATTGGGATTGCATCACATCAAGATACCGGGAAAGAGATGCAAAGTACACTGGAAATTCAGGAAGTTGCTGGAAGTGATGGGCAGACAGAAGAAGCACTCACTGCATAAAAGGGATTTATTTCAAGTAAGCTTTGATTGCATTATGAAAAACAACTCTAGTATGTATTCCTATTACAATGTTGATGTCACAAAAGCATTATATATACCTGGAAGCCGGCGGAGAGGTGTGTACCGATCAAAAGATTTTTAATCGATCAAAATAAATAACGATTAATCGAGGAATTAATCGTTAATTTCCGCAGCCCTAATATATATACTGTATATACTTTACATGGGTGATCACAGCCAATGTGGTATTTCAGTAATAATAGGCTAGGCCAGCCCCTGACTTCTTATGTGGCTCCGATACTCCAACAATGAGATCTCCGAGCACTAATTCCTGACTTCAGTCCATTTGAGAGTTTTTGGTGTTCCCATCCCTCTTTGCTTTAGCTCCTCCTGTTGCATTGTTAATAAAATAAAATGAAATAAAATTCAAACAACAGGCAGAGTGGGAACCCTCATAATGGCCATAGCAGGTGTACAGACCCAGGACCTCAACACAGAAATGTCATCAATACAGTCCGTGAATGATATATAAAATTGTCAGGTGGTTTAAGTCAAAAGTGCAACATCCCCCTCATATTTTTCTAATTTAACGACATTTCTTCACCAGTGTTTATTCTAAATAGCTTCTTGGCTAAGAAAACAATGTTTCAAACCGTGTTTTATTCTGAAGCTGCTAAAGCATATCATGTAGCATAATGATTAAAATTAATAATGCATGACAGGCAGCCGACCATTGTAATTTTTACCACCTCAGCCTTGGAAGAAAATATCCATCTTTATTTAATTATAGGAAACTAGCGCTGGCCACAGAGACCAGTACCGTGCCTCAGAGGTTTGCAGCACTGCAGAAAAAAACTCAAATTTGGATAAAATACATTAGTAAACTCACATAATATCAGGTTACTTTTACTGGCTTCAGAAAGCTGCAGCACTACCTGCACACTGAATTTTACTTATTTTTAGACATGTAAGCTGGCAAAAAATTTGGTTCGCTTCATTTTGGATTTTTTTAACTTTATTTGGTGAATGAGTAGGGGAAACAACTACCCCTTACTAATTTACAAGGGAGGGTGACATCTGGGTGTCTCCTTTATGAAAGGGGGTACCCAGATTCCTATAAGCCCTCCTGTCCACAGACCCCCACAACCACTGGATCAGACCTAAAGGGTCTGGTATAAATTGGGGAGGGGGCGCCACACTTTCTTTTAATACCATTATTATTTTTACTTTTAATAACATAAATTGATTCAGAATGACATTCGGAAAAAATTTTGAATGAATCCAAAATGTATCAATATCAATATATCAAAAATTCTGATATGTTCGGATTCATTAGGAAATTCGGATGCATCCGAATATGCCAAAATCTGTCCAAATTTCAATTCGGAACTAAACAAGTGGCACATGTCTCCTTTTTCTATTTAATGTTTTCTGAGTGTTGATAGTGCAAAGGTTCAGTTCCAGATGGAAGTGATTTGTATAAAGGTTATTATGTTGTCTAAGCCCCAGTTCAAATCTATGCAATGTGATAATGTGTGTATTCCCGCATCACGTGAAACTGCGTGTAACAATGTTATTACCTAATGGCACCCAAATGCACCTAGTGTCAGGGTACCGTGCACAGGTATCCCCACACCACATGCAGGTACCGACGCAAGAAGACCAAATTAATGTGACCACACTGGATAGGGTATGTGCATACAGTTTATTGGTACACAGCAACAGGAAAGCCACAAACCCCACCTACACCCACAATCTAACACAAGCAGAGAGAAAACTCAAATAGAATGAAAACACACCTGCATCAAGAGGGAACAGCAAATGGGAACAGGGCTGGGAACTGTAAAGCAGGTATCAGGGCTCAGGATCCAGGAACTGGTTACAAGGAAGGGTTCAGGGCTGCATACAGGTGTGAGGCTCAGGACTGCTGACGGGTAACAGGTTCAGGACTGCAGACGGGTAACGGGTTTACAGGTTGCAGGGTACAGGGTACAGGGCTCAGGGTACAGGGCTCAGGGCTCAGGGTACAGGGCTCAGGACACGGGACTCAGTCAGGGGAAGGCGACGAAATACTGAGCCGACGTCCTGACTGCAGGGACGGCCTATATACCTTCCCAGGAAGCACCAGGTGATGGGATGATCACTAGCAGCTGGGGCACACCCGCAGGAGAGTACTGGAGCTGCAGGATCCAGCACCACCCTGTGGTGGTCTGGTTTCTGACAGTTCCTGGTTGCTGGAGACACCCGCAGGCGAGTACAGGAACTGCAGGACCTGACTCCAGTGCCACCTGGGGGTGCTCTGGATCCTGACACCTAGCCATTGCACATCGATTGAATTACACCACAACACAATGTAGTTAGATGTGGTAGGCAGCCCATTCACATGAAAAGTTTTAAAATGTGCTGCAACGTATGTGCAATGTCACTTCACACAGGTGTGAATCCTGGCTAAAACCTACATCAATGGTGATAATGTCTGATAACTCATTTCCCGCCAAGCCTAAAAATGTATGGAACATTTTTCTTTCTTCTAAAAAGACTTGGACAGTAGGTGATGGTAAATGGTTCTTCTAAATGCATGTTTATGACTAAATTCTTGGTCCTTTTGCCTGAAGCTTTCTTGTAATCCCAATAGAACCTTCTTGGAAAACCTTTGCGATTAATTTAGGGTACATGAATCAAAAAGGATTGCATTGTCTCACCTCAACTTTCTTGTATGTATTGCCATTGTCCTGCCAGGAAACTACCCCATGGGTCAGACCAATGGCTGATTGGAGCATGGTGCTGCCTATGGGACCAGTGGTCTGGCAGAAGTGAGCCGTTATGCCCCCACCTATGTCTGGACTACTGGTCTGTGATGCATCATGCCCCCCATGTATGGGCTATTGGTCTGTGATCCATCATACCCCCTCTGCCTTTGTCTGGATTACTGGTCTACATTAGCATGCTTGAGTGAGACTGGGATATGTAGTTTGCAGACTAGATTAGGGCCACTAGATGAAGTTGAGGAGCATAGGATATAAATATTTATTGTAAACCCACAGCAGGTGTTTGCAAGCTGTTGGTAATTGACTCTGGGTCTTTGTGGTGATCTTTGAGAATTATTTAATTCAGAGTACAAGCAACTAGAGCTGTGAGGGTAGCTTCTTTTAAAGGGTTAGTTAATCTTTTCGCAAAAAAGGTGAACTAACTCACAACACACGCATCTGTCACCCACGCCATAATGTTTAATTGTATGTTACTTGAACATTTCACTACATAGCCCTGGAGGCTGTATAGCAACATACAGCTTGCATTGGTGAGTGGTAATTGGATAGTATGGTGACGCCATCCCAGCAGAAAGAAGGCTCAGAAGAAATGCTCATTGCTCTCTCACTGCTTCCCAGTATAAGCATCATTTTGCTATACAGCCTCTGGGAATGTGTAGTGAAATTTTCAAGTACCATACAGTTAAACAGTATGGCGTGGCTGACAGATGTGTGTGTTGTGAGTTTTCAAGTGCCGGGACAAATATACAGGCTGGCATGGATGGTGGACAAGGGTCATCATTACAGATAAGTGCAGTGGGGACTGGGGGAAAGGAGGTGAGTAGGATGTTCTGAGTTCATTTTTTATGAAAAGGTGAATTAACTCTTCAAAGCTGTTTTACTGCTTGTTAAGAACATTTATAAACTGTGCCTAGGTTCAAAGGAATAGGTTCAAAGGAATAAAAATATGGAAAACAAATGCCACTTGCAGTCCTGTTTGATGTGTTTCTAGTGATGTCAGCATCTATACATACTTTTAAAATGTACTGAGTCCAGTCATTTCGAGGTTACACAGTAGATAAGCGCAGATAAAGAAGAGTTCCTGAACCCCCGAAATGTGATGGCTGTTTCATCCCATTCTGCAGTCTGTAACCATTGGTGTGGTGCCTTGACTGCCTTTTTACATATCTGGACTTCTCTCAGCTTTTGTTGGGGGTCTTGAGGAACATTTGAGCAGCCTCACTGAAGCTAGTTCCACAATATTAAGTTTTTCCAGCAGGAGATCTAGTGTCTCATACTTAGACCCAGCAATAAATATATAACAAGGGTTTTAAAACCTCCCTACTCTATCCTAAACTAAAAAGAGAAAAACAAAAGTCTTGTCTTGTCCATTTTCATCCTGCTCGTTCAATTTGTTTTATCACTTTGGTCAATGCTGATCATCAATTTAACCCCATTACCTATTAGAAAATGGAATTAACATTCTGAAAAGGACATTTTCAAAATTCTACTGATGTATGGCCAGCTGTAGTCTAAGGCCTCATGCACACGGGTGCCTGGGGACATACAATGCAAACATTGGGTGTATTTTTCCACTCCACGCGGGCGCCACAGCTTCTGTGAACAGCTGCCTATACAAACCAATGGCTGTATGTGGTTGGGCTCAGGTATAGGTCAGTATTTGTGTAAACACATGCATGCACACAGATATACAATACTGGGACATACACCTGATTGTTGGGTTGTACAGTCTCAGGTGCGGTACGTTTGTTGGAAAAATCATAGCACTGGTTAAGCCATATACATTTCTATTGCACAGAAGGCTTCTATCTGTGTGTGTGAAGTCAGTGTAATGTGAGCATTCACTGGTTTATACTGAACCTAAAAGACTGAGATTATTTGTGTATCTTGGCCTAAATTAAAATGTGTTGGGCTTTTATTTGCACAGACATTCCATTATAGTTTGGCACAAAAAATTGAGAATATATTGCACAACACTTTTTATAATAGACATGAGTGTAAACTTACAGTGACTGTATCTTGGCTTAAGAATCCTTCAAGGCTCCCGGTTCCATAGTGAATTGAGAATGTTGTGTCGTTCTTTTTAAAGGTGCTGGATGCCCCAGAATTGTATTTTCGGTGAAACCCTACAACATGCAATAGGAAAACAGCAACATTCTAACATGACAAACTTAAAGTGACATTAAAGTCAAATTTCTTTTCCCCTCCCCCCATGTTAATGTTAGCACTTACCTTAAATGATGTCTCTTATTCCGACCTTCTTCTTCTTTCCTGATGTTTTCATCTGGCCCTCCAGCGGTGCTCTGTCTCTCCGATCCAGCGCTGACTGCTCTGTCTCTCCGATTCAGCGGTGTCTGCATGCAGGTGCACGCGTCCATGCACTTACCTTGCATCTCTGCTCGTCTCCCAAGATGCTTTGCGGCCGCCCGAACAGTTTCGTTTTTTCGAGCAGGAACGCGCAAACAAAAAAAGGTAAGTTTAAACCGCTGTTTTGTTTTTTTTAAACTGTTTGCCTATATCTACTGCTTGATAGCAGTAGATATAGGCAAAAAAACGTGAGGGTTTAGAACCCCTTTAAATCAAGCTTCTATGATATGAAAAAGTGTAATGACCCATAGCAACTAGCATGAAATCAACTTTCTGCTAATGGGCTATTGCAAGCTGAATATAATTTTTTTATCTTTTGCTGACTTACTGAATAAGTGTAAAAATTTTCCAGGTATGCTGATTCAAAGATTAGATGCCACCTAATGCCACCTTCACTAGCAAGGCATGGGGCTGCTCTAACATATGGATCTAAATGGCACTGTGCATGGAAACAATGGCTGAAATAGAGCTGCATTCAGAAGCATAAAACAATGTTGCATTTTTCCTGCCTGCATTCTTGAGGTCTTTCTCAAAGGAAAATCCTACATTTCAGATTGTCTGTTCCACCTTTTTCATCCTCGAGGAGGCACTGCTATGAACAATGTGGAAGAAGCAAGTGTAAGGCTGGGCACACAACTTACAACGAGGGTTGTAAGGTAATTAAAAAAACGTATGATCTGCCTATCTTGGACAGGCATATCATACTTGCAATGATCGCAAGCCGCACCCCCCTGAGGGGCGGGCTTCCGATGACCGCAATGCCGGCTTATATCTTACGAACATGCTACACACCCGCCGAACATCGTACGATGCTCGGCGGGTTTTCGAACATGTTCCTAAGATAAAAGTTGTGCGACCTTACAGTAGTAGAGGTCGCACAGCTTCCACACCCCTTTACGATAATCGTACGATCGCGGGATTTACCGCGATTATCGACAGATTATTGCAAGGTGTGTGGGCACCTTAAACCTCTTGTTACACTCCAGCCGTTGTGTAACTACAAATCCCATGAGGCATTGTAAGACTCTGGCAGCCACAGACATGACTCCCAGAGGCAGAGAGATGATGGAATTGATAGTTTCACCACAGCTGGAGTGCCAAGATTACCTACCCCTGGTTTTCTCCCCTTCCTATTCTATAAAATAGAAAAGTTGGATTTAGATATACTGTAGGTCATGGAAGGCCTATATGCATGCAGGAGCATCGTAGGGGACAATAACCTTCAAATGCCGAGTACAATAGTTCTGTAGATGGCTCATTATACTTTATGGATAGTGCCAGTGAAGACTATAAACATCATCCGTCTTTATGCACCTTGTAGTACTGATCCATGATCTCTGTGCGTCCAAGGTCTGTGAACGTATTTAACTTTTTAATTAGGGAGTGATGAGGCTTTCTTGAATCCTTGATTTTACCATAATAAACACCTATCCTTTATGTCAGTATAAGAAATAGCAGGTTAGTTATACCGAAAAGTTTCCCCTGCAAGAAGCCATTTGGTTTCTGACTCCAGATTGAGTTTTTAATGTAGACATTACTCATACCTCCCAACTGTCCCTCATTTGAAGGGACTGTCCCTCATTCAGAATCACACGCCTCGGTCCCTCTTTCCTCCTCAGTTGTCCATCTTTTTTGTCTGATGTACAGATATCTATGAACAGGTTCTATTTATCTACCGAATTTATTATTCTACACTAAAACTGTCATCTTATTTCTTAATTTTCTTGTTTGCTATTTTGAAAAGCCAGTAAAAGGAAAAGTAATGGTGAAAAAAAAAATTATTCTGGGTTTAACTAATCATTTTTGGCAACTGGGGTGTGGTAGGAGGTGCACCCTTTGCTTAAATACATTGGGGGGAATTGTATCAAAACTGGAGCAGACAAAATCTGGAGCAGCTGTGCATGGCAACCAATCAGCTTCTCTCTTTCATTTTCAAATCTTAACTTAACATACTGAAAAGAGAAACTGATTGGTTGCCATGCACATCTGCTCCAGTTTTTGTCTGCTCCAATTTTGATAAATGCCCCTCTTTGTGTTGCAAGGTGTCCCTCTTTCTCATATGAGGAAGTTCAGAGGTATGCTTACTAAGGAGAACAGGGCACCGAAGGAGTTTGCGCACTTTGATATCCTGTGTTTCCTTCAATAAATTTTTTTTTGCAAAGGCTGCACCATTGAAATAGAATTCAAATGAACCGCAGGATAGTATCTGATTAATATATCTAAACAATCATAGATCAGACAGAGAGAGATGCAAGGCCAAGTTCCTGACTGAAGTCAGCGCTGGCTCTGTGAAGTGGCCCCTGTGGCTCGTACAGATGATCTATTCCCCATGCAGACTTGTAAGATCATAATAATATGCAGAGTAACTAATATGAAGGTGAATACCTCCTAAGTATTTCTACACGGAGATCAGGTTTAATTGGCCCCTGGAGATCTCAGACATTCCTAAGCACAATTGATGGCACTGATTAGGCTCAGTAAATAGATAATTCATTAATAAATGAAGGCATCAGACGAGTTTGCCTAGAAGAGAATTACCGTACTAAACATGACCCAAAGGTGCCGGAGATGGCACTTGTGTTTGTTTTGTTACTCACAGCAGGCGATGTCAAAGAAGGAGCAGCGGACGGACGGCACCCAGAGGTTAGAGGAACCTGTGTCAAAAATGACAGTAAAATTCTGTGGAGGGGTTCCAACGGAGATTTCACCATAGTACTGGGCCTGCAAGGGGACAAAATATACATGGCTTCAACTAGGCTGTCATTTTGTTGTGAACATCTTTTTTGGGAGCCTGGAGCTGCTGACTCTTTTTGGGAGCCTGGAGCTGCTGACTAATAAGCATAATGAGGGTAGATGAAGATTGGCAAATACATTGGCCTTGTTTATCATGTTATGATGCTGTCATTGTAAATAAATAGTTTAACAAATATTTACAATATTTATATTGTGATATTGTAAATATTTGTTAAACTCATTAATTAGGAGGTGTGGACTCAGGTCGCCTGAGGTGAGCTCTGGGAAGTACCATTACTGGATTGGTAAATAAAAAGTTGAAGTGGAACACCAGGTATTTTCTTGTAAATATAAAACAAACTTTAGTGCAGTTACATATTGATTGAAAACATAATTTGAAGCCGAATTTAAGTCTCACAACAATGTTTTATGTTGTTAAAGTCACGCATGTGTTTGATTTTGGTGATTTTATTTATTTAGAAATGCCTTAAATAAATTTTTCTCTCAACAGAAATGTGCCTTCTGCTCTCTCACTCGAGTGCTCTGTGCTAGCATAGCTGAGTAAAAACAACACCCCTCATCATCACAAGTGTCCTCATACAGACTTGTATTGTAGGAAAGGTAACGGGTGTGTCAGACCAGTTTGGTAAATTAGTGTTGACTAAGGTGTGCCCTAGGTGTGGTATTGAACTGAACAGTCATATTTAGACTTCCCTCAAAACTGGTGTAAAAAGTAAAGATTAAAGGAATTGAAGTTATTAGCACAATGTCTGTCTGACAGAATATCTATCTCTGTGACTTCACATTGCGTTTTTGGGCTACCACCTTCACATATACAACTAAAAGAAAAAATGCAGACCACAGACCAGAACATGACATTATCCTAACTTTGCCCAGGACCTAACAGTGTCTTTGAGAAGAACTAACTGGTTGTAAATGGACACCTTGGCTAATAATAATTAAAAGGGATGTCCTATTATAGTTTATTGAGGCTTAGCTGCACATTCTTCTCCTGCCTGTTCCCAAGCCTTGATCAGCCTGATCAAGCCAACTATATCTATATATATATATATATATATATTCACTTTAATCAAATGTATTTAGCTAGATAATGCTGGATACTCTGTGCTTCTGGGTATACTACAAACTGACAGGACCACTTGAATATAAGATTTTTTTTTTTGCCATTGTGGTTGCTAATAAAACAGTAAAAGACAAGTTGTTCACACACTAGTCTGCTTCAGAATGTCATCTCTATTAACGTTCTTGCAGCATAATATACATAAATGAAACATTTTGGGAAGTCCCTTTGTCAGGAATTGAACAGAAGGCATTAGCCCATTGGCCCATGGAGTTGAACAGAAGGGATTCAACTGTATGGAATGCAGGGGGGATATTTCTATTGGTAATAAAACAGGACAGAGATTATTCCTGGCTGTGATATAATGTCCAACAGAAGCTATACATTGCAAAAACTAGACATCTAAGCCGGCAAACAATTAGTTTAGTTTAGTTTTGGATGTTTTGTTATTTCGTTTTTCGGGATTCGTGTCTGAAAGTCAATTTGTTGCGGCATTCAAATTCTGATTAATCCGAATTTTCGTTAATTTCGGATGAGTTAAATGATCATTAGGAACGGAAATGTATTGCAGGAAAGTGACATTAAATGTTTATTTTGTTTCTTTTGAACTTTTGACACTCCACAGAAACAAAAAAAACCCTTTAGTTCTGGTTGGAATTTTAAGGACCCCAACGCCAAACATTTAAAAAAAAAAGTGGGGTGCCCCCTAAAATCCCTTACTAGACCCTTAACACAGGAAGCAACCTGGCAGTGTAGGAAAGGGGGGGGATGAGCGAGCGTCCTCCCCCCTCCACCATACCAGGCCTGATGCCGTCGGCATTGGGAGGGTGCTTTTCCAGAGAAGAACCCACCGGAAAAGCACCTTGCCCCCATACCGATGGGGGCAAGGGTCTCTTCCCCACAACCCTGGCCAGGTGCTTGTGGGGGTCTTCGGGCAGGGGGGCTCATCTGCATCTGGTTACCCCCTTTCATAAAGGGGTACTTGTAAAGGGTTAAATAAAATGTAAATAAACACACCACACCTTACAAAAAATCCTTTATTTGAACAAAAAACACAAACAAGTTTTTGACAGTTCCTTTATTTGAAAAAAAATGTCCCACAAAGTCATTCCAGCATCAGCCGACAAATGGAAAAAACCCAAAACAACTCCCCGATGCAATGTTTAACTCGGGTAGTATGTATCAACAAAAGCCTGCTATTGGCTATTTAAAATTTAAATAGCCAATAGCAGGCTGGCTAATGCTCTGCCCACTGCCTGACGTCAGAAGGGACCTGAAAAATTACTTTCTCTCTCAGGTCTGCTACTCTGCTGATTGACATCTTTATTCATTTGTCGACTAACGCTGGAATGACTTCGTCGGACATTTAAAACATTTTTTTTTCAATAAAGGAATTGTCAAACACTCGTGTTGTGTTTTTTGTTCAATTAAAGTAAATTGTTCTAAAGTGTGGTATGTTTATTTACATTTTATTTAACCGTTTAGTGAATGAGTTGGTGTGCAAGTACCCCTTACTCATTGACAAGGGGGGGCAGCATCTGGGTTACCCAGATGCAGATGACCCCCCCTGCCCGCAGACCCCCACAACCACCAGTCCAGGGTTGTGGGGAAGAGGCCCTCCCAATGTTGAGGGCATGTGGCCTGGTATGGTGGAGGGGGCGCTCACTTGTCCTCCCCTTTCCTGCCCTGCCAGGCTGCTGCCTGGATTAAGTGGGATTTAGGGGGACCCCCACATTTATTTTTTTGGCGTATGAGTTCGGGGGGACCCCACACAGTTTATTTTTATATTATTATTTCTGTGAACAGTTAAACACTTTTGTGTATTCTGTGGCATCTGTCAGATTCTTTACATTCGGGATGGAAGTGTCCAAAGAAGTAGATAACTGTTACAGAATAACACAGATCTCTCAGCCTCTTTCTTTCTATACATTTTATAACAATATTATGTTACTTTGTTTTCATTCGGGATATAATTCCAAAATGTCAACAAAGAGAGAAGCCAGAGATCGGTACATCTCCTGCTTGTTGTGTTTCGTTCCAAAAGAAATTCGTAAATATCCGGATTTCATTATCAAACATTCGGATTAGTTATTTCTGTCATTCAGAAATTTGGATGCATCCAAATGTCTGAATTTACAGAAATTCGTACAAATTCATTCAGAACTAAACAAATTGCACATGTCTAGCAAAAACCCACTCTAGTCTAACTGGCCGATGTGACTAAAGTAGTATTAAACTCTCAAACGTTCTTTTAATAAAGAATCCAGATCAAACACATATATATTGCCCAGCAAAGCAATGCTTTACATTTTTGCCCAAACACTTACAATCATCATGTCTTTGAATGGCTGCTTCCAAGTCTCTCAGCTCAGCTTTTCAGAACTTCCTGTCCAGTACAAGATCACAAGGAACTTTGCAGACACTAGCAACTGTTCATCTACTAGCTTAGAGAAGGGAGGAGAGGGGACCCGGGGGGGACTCTGGATAGCTCGATTTGCTGTGTCTGTGTGTTTGTTGAGACACATACAGCTTACTAGCACACATAAGGGTGACTGCATAGCACTCTGCTTGAGAAAGGAATCACTCTAAAACAGGAAGTCAGGACCAGTGTTTAGTGGACCAGCTGATTCTGCAGGAAACTAAACCTTTTAACCATCAAGAAGCAGCATCCATTGATTTTCATCACCATTTGAAATAGCTTAAAATCCTTTTGACTTTAATATCACTTTAAGTCATTTAGGAGTGCACCAAGGACTGGAGTGGACTGGGGAGCTGTTCCACTAAGCTCAGTATGCATAAGGTTTGAATGTTCTCATCATGTTTGCATGTGTTTTCTCTGGGTTCTCTGGCTTCCCCCAACAATACAAGAATCATACAGAAGCTATTTCGTTTCCACCCAGACTGGCCCTACTGTATCTGTGAAAGGGATTTTAGATTGTAAAGCTCTTTGGGGACAAGGACTGATATTATATGGTTCAGTGTTCTCTTTGAACAGCTATACAATTTGTTAATACTTTATGAAAGGAAAAATAAATACTATGGAAGAATATTTTGTGTTATGCATTTTCAGTATTGCTTACATCCAAGTAGTTGATGAGTTTTTCAGGGACCTGTTCCAGCCTTTGGTTCAGAACTTCATTTTCCACTGATCTGCTTCTGAGTTCCTCTATGGTCATGTGTTCACTCAGAGTATGTCTGATTGACTGGAACTTCTTCAGGGGGATCCTGTAATGGAGAGTAGGTTTGAGTGATATAGTTAATTTATGAGCTTGCACTTTAAAGTTACCGGTAGTCAACAGATTGCAAGAAGGGATTTACTGGCAAAGCCTATTATCCTTGAGTGCATGATTCAGGGCCATTTCTGAGATAGCCGGAGGAGAGAATTTTGTTTTGGGTAGCCCTTTCTAAGGGGTTCTACTATTTCTTTTTGGTCCCCCATTTTTTACCAGTAACCCTTAGTAGTAATGCAGTTCTATGGGGACACTGAGGAGCTGGCTGTTTGTTTATTCTCAGCACCAGGATCTAAAGGCCGAACTCTGGGCAACAGCTAAATACTCAGATCAAATACATATAAGGGAGTTGTTTTACCTGCCAGAGGAATTTCTGTCCATCCAGTTGTGAGATTTACATAGCACTGCCACACTGCCGTCAGGGCAGGAGCCCTGGTTTGTCTCTGCTACAATAATACATAGGGGTCTATTCACAAAGCTGCAGAAGGATCTAGCCACAGCTTCGGCTGATCCTTCGGCTAGCTTCGGCCCCAGGACCCCTTCGGTTCAGTAGAACCGAAGGGCTGCTGTACGGGCTATTCACTATAGCCCGTACAGCTCCCGAAGTCGGCCGAGCGGCTCAGTCGAGCCGAAGGCATATGCCTCGGTTCGACTGAGCTGAGTTGAAAGACGAAGCTGGCCGAGTGGCCGGCCGACAGCCTGCTTCTGACAGCTGGCCGGAACCAGCCGTCATCCCACTTGCAGAGAGATCAGCGTCCCTGGTTACAAGCTAACCAGGGACTCTGATCTCCAGACAGCCCAACTCTCTTCCGCTCCCGGCCGCCCAGGAGAGTAATACTGCTTTTTCTTTTTATTCTGACATGGAGCCGTTGGCTGTCGTCAGAATGAAAAAAATAAAAACTTTTCACCAAAGGAATGCATTGCTAGATTCCTATTGGCTATTTCAATTTGCAATAGCCAATAGCAAACTAGCTATTGCACCCGCCCACTGCTGATCAGCTGAGTCGAACTCCTTCTGCACTTCGGGTCGGCCGAACATGCTGAGCATGTCAATTTTTTGTCACTTTTTGCTGCAGCAGGTTCTATACATTGTACAGATGCACCACTTTACAGGCAGTTTAAGGGGACCCCCAAGCATGATATTTAAAGGAAGGATCAACCAGGTATTTACTACTAACGAAACGTTGCATGAGGAAAAGCTTCTGCAGAAAGGTAGAAATCATACTTTTAAAGAAATATACACTAAGGAACATTTTGAGTTTACTGACACTTACTTTAAGAAATGAAAGAAAATATATTATTTGTTGCTTCGCCTACAGTGCACTTTTCAGACATTTTTAAAAGTATAAAGACCACTATTTTATCAAAATATCTAAAATCACAACTGTATGCAGGATCAAAGGAATATTTTGACTGCTATAGTGCAACACACACACACACACACATTTCTCACTTTAAGAGATGTGATGCATAAAGCTCCATTTTAGCTAGGATTATCTGCTGCATGTTATACTGCATGTAAAAAAAACCTGCAGTACTGCATATCCAAACCCAAGCAATTCAACTATTTTATATTACTGAAAAAAGCTCAGAGGTATCATGCTCCTGCAGTCTTTTGCCAAGTATTTGCAATAGTAGCAGACATCCCTATGTACAACGTGCCTATTTTAAAATGATTGCATTATAAATAATAAAAAATGCATAACTAATGTATCTGGTGAATGGAAAGTTATTGAGTGTCCTCATTGTGCTCCCATTTAGTCACGTTAAATAGCAATTGTGTCACACACCTCTTGAACAATGGACAAAATAAAAGGCACTTTCATACCAGCAGTATGTAGGAGGTCAGTGCTGGGCCACAATGAAACCTCGGTGCTTTGAGGGTGAATTTTTAGCTTATATTGTTGCTTTACAATACAGAAGACTGCTAACTACTAAAATGTAATGTGCAACCTGTGGTTTCTGCCAGGGTCCATAGGGTCTTATGGCAGGCACCTCTAGGGTCATGCACATTTAGTTAATGTACTAAACCCAGAAGCACAATTACAAAGTAGGAAGGTCCTTTTTACTTTACTGCTTAGTAGGACAATTTTCCTGGGGAATTGTCGATTGTGTAGTGCTATTGGTAACCAGGCAGATATAATTTTAAGGAATATAACTCTTCATCTACCCAACAGCTACAATATGAATGTTTCAGTCCCACATACTTGGCATAAAATGTTCCAGGCACATTGATCTCAAGGTGAAGTTCTTGTCTCTGGATGTTTGCAATGATGGGAGCCAGTCACTTTCTTTTAAGCTTTAAAATATTGGTGTGCCTTCTGGCTTTCTCAGGAGTGCCTCAAAATTTTGTGGTAGTGGGACTGTGATGAGAAGGGGGAATGAAGACTATAGTGAAGGGGGGTCCTGATGTAAAGGGGAACTCTGATATGAAAGAGGGGCTTCGGATGTGAAAGGGGGGCTCCTGATGCAAAGGGTGACTCTGATATGAAAGGGGGGAGGGGTTTAATTTGAAGGGGGCACGTCGATGTAAAAGGGAAAACCCACTTTTTTGTGTGTCTTTGCGTAGGGTCCTCCTTAAATTCTATGACATTTTAGACTGGGGCACCTTGAGCTTTTACATACTTTTAAAGGGTGCTGTGACAAAAAGGTTGAACTCTGATATGAAAGAGGGGCTTCGGATGTGAAAGAGGGGCTCCTGGTGCAAAGGGTGACTCTGATATGAAAGGGGGGAGGGGTTTAATTTGAAGGGGGCACGTCGATGTAAAAGGGAAAACCCACTTTTTTGTGTGTCTTTGCGTAGGGTCCTCCTTAAATTCTATGACATTTTAGACTGGGGCACCTTGAGCTTTTACATACTTTTAAAGGGTGCTGTGACAAAAAGGTTGAGAAAAACTGACATAGGCTAATGCCTAAACTTTCATTGTGACTTGGTGTAAATTTTACAGAGAAATATAAGATTGTATATGTAGGCAACTAATATTTGACCAGATTTTGTTTTGTTTTGTTTTGTAATTTTTTATGCAAATAAAGTACACTTAAATCAGTGACATATGTTGCTTTATTATTGTAAAGTAGGTCATTTTCCTACCATCAGGCTAGGTACCCAAATTTTCCTGCTGTACTACAGCCTGAGCTGTCAGTTTCACCATTATATATTCACCCTCATAGTGAACAAGTGAGCTGTACAGAGGAAGGAAGTTGAGATAAGATCACATATTACACACATGCTAAAGCAACTTCTCAGGAAAGCAGCACATGTTGAGGTGTGAACTTTAGGGTAAGAGTGCTAAAATCATTTTCATCAGCAGCTACAAAATATCTATCAGAACAGTTTTTAGTGTCACCGTCACTATGCACAACTTCCAGTTATTACTGTGCCTACTTATTGCTATTACACCTCCATATAAACAGCACTTTTGATGCTTTTGTAGAGGATTCTGAAACAGACTGCCAGCAAAAAGTAATGCATAAAAGCAAAGAGACACAGGTGTAGGATATTGATAATCAATACATGTCCAGCAAGGTTTTGTTGTTGTGAAAACAGATACAATTGGTGCTAAAAGCTTAAAGGATTAGTTAACCTTTACAAAAAATAATTCCCATTCATTTCATGGTCCCCAGTACATTAAAAAAAAACTACACAGAAGCCCCCTGTGAATGGCATATTTATGGGTCCTGCACTGCCTCTTCCAAGCCTGTCAGAAAAATTCCCAGGTAGGCAAACCCACCCCTAAGCCGTCCTGCCATCTAGGCAGACTTGACCCCCCCTCCTCCCCGTCCCACAGCACATCATGAACACTGTCATCCCTCTGTGGCAGAAGCAACTGAGATCAGTGGTTTGCGATGGAGGGAGAGAAAGCACACTGTGCATGCATGAGTTTTAAACAAGTCAGATTGCTCCTTCCTGCAGTTTGGGGGCATGCATGCTTCCAATGAGGAATGATGGGGGTAGTGGTCACGTACCAAGGGGTTTTTGTGGCAGGCTTGGGAAAGGCCTACACATGTAGGCCATTCAAAAGAAGCTTTTATTTAAAACAAAAAAACGTGCAGTGTTTTGAAATGGTATGGGGACCATGAAATGCATGGGGTAAAGGTGAACTAACCCTTTAAAGAGAACTGAATCTCTACTTTTAAGTTGTTATAATATTGCACCCTTGCCATTCATGAATGAGTGTGTGTGCTCCCATTTAGGTGTATTATTATTATACAGGATTTATATAGCGCCAACAGTTTGTGCAACGCTTTACAATATAGGGCAGACATTTCAATCACAATACAATTCAAGACAAGGTGGTAAGGAGGACCCTGCCCCTGAGGGCTTACAATACATGAGGAGGGAGCTGCGTGGGGATGAATTGTTTGAGAACGTGATGGTCGAGCGGTTAGGTAGAGGTGGGATAGGTTTCCCTGAAGAGATGAGTCTTTAGGGAACGCCTAAAGGCAGTCAAGGTGGGCGACAGACGGACAGGTTGGGGTAAAGAATTCCAGAGGATGGGAGAGACTCTAGAGAAGTCCTGGAGGCGAGCATGGGAGAAGTTGACAAAGGAGCTGGGAAGCAGGAGGTCTTGGGAAGAGCGGAGCCGACGGTTAGGGTGATACTTTGAGACCAGGTTTGAGATATAGCCGGGGGCAGAGTTGTGAATGGCTTTGTAACTGATTGTTAATATTTTGAATTTTATCCTTTGGGCTATTGGAAGCCAGTGCAGGGATTGGCAGAGGGGGGTTGCAGACAAAAAAGGGAAAACCCACTTTTTTGTGTGTCTTTGCGTAGGGTCCTCCTTAAATTCTATGACATTTTAGACTGGGGCACCTTGAGCTTTTACATACTTTTAAAGGGTGCTGTGACAAAAAGGTTGAACTCTGATATGAAAGAGGGGCTTCGGATGTGAAAGAGGGGCTCCTGGTGCAAAGGGTGACTCTGATATGAAAGGGGGGAGGGGTTTAATTTGAAGGGGGCACGTCGATGTAAAAGGGAAAACCCACTTTTTTGTGTGTCTTTGCGTAGGGTCCTCCTTAAATTCTATGACATTTTAGACTGGGGCACCTTGAGATTTTACATACTTTTAAAGGGTGCTGTGACAAAAAGGTTGAGAAAAACTGACATAGGCTAATGCCTAAACTTTCATTGTGACTTGGTGTAAATTTTACAGAGAAATATAAGATTGTATATGTAGGCAACTAATATTTGACCAGATTTTGTTTTGTTTTGTTTTGTAATTTTTTATGCAAATAAAGTACACTTAAATCAGTGACATATGTTGCTTTATTATTGTAAAGTAGGTCATTTTCCTACCATCAGGCTAGGTACCCAAATTTTCCTGCTGTACTACAGCCTGAGCTGTCAGTTTCACCATTATATATTCACCCTCATAGTGAACAAGTGAGCTGTACAGAGGAAGGAAGTTGAGATAAGATCACATATTACACACATGCTAAAGCAACTTCTCAGGAAAGCAGCACATGTTGAGGTGTGAACTTTAGGGTAAGAGTGCTAAAATCATTTTCATCAGCAGCTACAAAATATCTATCAGAACAGTTTTTAGTGTCACCGTCACTATGCACAACTTCCAGTTATTACTGTGCCTACTTATTGCTATTACACCTCCATATAAACAGCACTTTTGATGCTTTTGTAGAGGATTCTGAAACAGACTGCCAGCAAAAAGTAATGCATAAAAGCAAAGAGACACAGGTGTAGGATATTGATAATCAATACATGTCCAGCAAGGTTTTGTTGTTGTGAAAACAGATACAATTGGTGCTAAAAGCTTAAAGGATTAGTTAACCTTTACAAAAAATAATTCCCATTCATTTCATGGTCCCCAGTACATTAAAAAAAAACTACACAGAAGCCCCCTGTGAATGGCATATTTATGGGTCCTGCACTGCCTCTTCCAAGCCTGTCAGAAAAATTCCCAGGTAGGCAAACCCACCCCTAAGCCGTCCTGCCATCTAGGCAGACTTGACCCCCCCTCCTCCCCGTCCCACAGCACATCATGAACACTGTCATCCCTCTGTGGCAGAAGCAACTGAGATCAGTGGTTTGCGATGGAGGGAGAGAAAGCACACTGTGCATGCATGAGTTTTAAACAAGTCAGATTGCTCCTTCCTGCAGTTTGGGGGCATGCATGCTTCCAATGAGGAATGATGGGGGTAGTGGTCACGTACCAAGGGGTTTTTGTGGCAGGCTTGGGAAAGGCCTACACATGTAGGCCATTCAAAAGAAGCTTTTATTTAAAACAAAAAAACGTGCAGTGTTTTGAAATGGTATGGGGACCATGAAATGCATGGGGTAAAGGTGAACTAACCCTTTAAAGAGAACTGAATCTCTACTTTTAAGTTGTTATAATATTGCACCCTTGCCATTCATGAATGAGTGTGTGTGCTCCCATTTAGGTGTATTATTATTATACAGGATTTATATAGCGCCAACAGTTTGTGCAACGCTTTACAATATAGGGCAGACATTTCAATCACAATACAATTCAAGACAAGGTGGTAAGGAGGACCCTGCCCCTGAGGGCTTACAATACATGAGGAGGGAGCTGCGTGGGGATGAATTGTTTGAGAACGTGATGGTCGAGCGGTTAGGTAGAGGTGGGATAGGTTTCCCTGAAGAGATGAGTCTTTAGGGAACGCCTAAAGGCAGTCAAGGTGGGCGACAGACGGACAGGTTGGGGTAAAGAATTCCAGAGGATGGGAGAGACTCTAGAGAAGTCCTGGAGGCGAGCATGGGAGAAGTTGACAAAGGAGCTGGGAAGCAGGAGGTCTTGGGAAGAGCGGAGCCGACGGTTAGGGTGATACTTTGAGACCAGGTTTGAGATATAGCCGGGGGCAGAGTTGTGAATGGCTTTGTAACTGATTGTTAATATTTTGAATTATAACTGTGTGTATTAACTCGATGTTAAAACAGAAATGTCAGCCCAGTGTCAGCATGTAAGAAAAAATAAAATCTCCCATCTTTTTGAGATGAGAAGGGCACACAAAGTACCTAGAGAAGGACACACCTCTGCAGTGCACCCATGAGAACCAATACTTTAAAAATGATTGTTTTAACCAACATGTGTTATTTTAACACACAGTTTTATGCTGACTATACTAGGGATGCACCGATACCAAGTACCGTACTCAGTACAAGTACATGTATAGATACTTTTCTAGACTAGACTAGAGAAAATTTCAAAAGTTACGAGTCAGCTGTCATTTGTAAGGAGCACACGGAGCTCCTGGGATTTGTACATCTCTGTTTTAATGTATGATTTTGTTTTTATAAATATAAATAAAGGGATGCACCAATACCATTTTTGCAAGTACAAGTACTGATACATTTTTGTTTAGTGTCATGTGACAGTTTTTCTAAAGCAATATCGACTAATGATATCAGGACAGTGGTGGAGCGCCAGAGCCAGGTCCCAGCTGCAGCCTCTGCAACCCTGGTAGTTCTCATGAACATTTCAAGTATCGGCACTGGTATCTGAACTGGTATCGGTGCATCCCTGGACTATACTAATATTTGGTTTTGAAATTGTACATCAGACCAAAAATAGGGACAAATGAAGCTGATAGCTAAAAGAGATGAGGCTGGACTTGGTGTGAACCCAGTTCACCTGAGTTTGCCCAAGCCTACTAAAATCTGTGACCACCAACCCCTCCTCCCAACCCAATCAGTGGTGGCAGTTGCGGCAGGAGCATTCCCCACCCCATTGTGATGTATAGTTATGGGGCAGGGAACGTGCCTTTTCGCAACTGATTGGGTCAAGAGGAGGGGGTGGCAGTCACAGTTTTAAGCAGGCTTGGGCGAACTCAGGTGAACTGGGTTCGCACCAAGCTCAGCCTCATCACTAATAGCTAACACATACACAAAGGAAATGAAGAAGAAGGAAGGCAAACTGTCAATAGATACCTGCCTTTATCTTTTATGTGATCCTGAGAGTGAATGCACTATGGCTGGTTCGAACTAGCCCTAAAGCTAGCCATACACCAGTCATTTTTTCCTCATTCAGCACTGTCTGCTGAACAAGAAAAAGCACTTGAATTCCCCCCTGCTGGGCTTTTTTTATTCTGACAGCGGTGGGAGTAAACAGTGACTATAACTGACTTGCTGTAGTCCAAGAATTTTCTGACCGGCTCCCTCACCAAGAGTCATTTTTTTAATGGAAGGGAGTCGACGCGGCTAAACACTGTTAAAATTTAGGCTGAGTAATCAGGACTTGCCCAAAATGTGAGTAGTGTGCAGGCAGCTTGAAGGCTCAAAAGGTAAGATTTGGGTTAGTACAAAAATGTATACAACTATTGAAGGCTTCTGATTACAGTCTATGAAGTGTAACTGAATCCATATTTAATCCATTTCCTTTCAACACTGAAAACAATAGATATTAAAGAATGATGTGCCTATGACTTTTTGTACAGATAACTAATAATCTTGCAGTGTTTAACAAGGTGTGCATTTCAGTAGGCAGTTATGGTCCGGAAACAAGTAACAGAAACAAGGTTCTCTTTTCACTGCAAAACATATTATTTCACATTACAATAGAAAAGATTGCAGTCCAGTACACAGCAACACTGATGTGTATCTTTAGAGTCCATTACGCAAGTATCTTTAACAAAGTGCTTTTGAAGGACGTAGGTGAAACTGTTAAATGAACAAGTATGCAATGTTGGTACTTATGATGTGCATAATTGTTCCGGGTGTGTGATTCATAATGCATTGATGCCAAATTATTAACACAGCAACCTGAGAACTAGTACTTTTAGAATTAGAAGGCAGCAATGGCAGCTATAATTTTCCAGCCACCACATCTAAGCTTTCCTTTAAAAAGAATGATGAAAGAATTGATATACAGTCCTTAAAGTGTATGTAGACCATAACTATGAACTTCTTTTATTTGCCCCTTTTTGGTCTGTTAAATATACCATTGAAAGCGGTTTGTAATACTTGTTTGACTAGAGCAAAAATACCTGTTGATCGTGCTAGAAATGTTATTAATTGATCATCTGCTGTGCTCTCTGCCTCTGCTCACTGTGTGCACTACAGAACAACCCCCTATATTGTGTAATAGAGAGGATGATATGGAGTCTTGAATCACTTCCTCTACAATGCTGTTCCATTAGCTCCTGTCTAAATCGGCCCTAGTATGTATGTTTATATATAATTGTGAGATAGGGATCTTTGATTGTAAGCTCATTGAGGGCACGGTTACAGTGCAGTGAGTACGTGTTGCCTACCGACGACAGGAAGCATGTTACTGGCAGGTTTACCAGGTGAAAATAAAGGACACAAGGCCTGAATAATGCTAATGCAGCCACCACATCTAAGGATCGGAAAGCTGCAATAGATTACATTTTTGTTCTTAAGTTTAGATACACTTATAAGGGAAACCTCGGGCAGATACAGTATATAGAAAACAATTAATGTAATTTTGTATATATTTAAAAAAAATCATAAAATGTATTTTAAATGCAATTGTTATAAGTACATGGATTTATCTTGATATCGGCCTCACTGTATCTAAACCCAAAACCAAAACTGAATATATTGCAGCTTACCAATCATTAAATGTGGTGGCAGCAATAGTCTTCTTTTTAGGCTTTTTATCTTTATTTTTACTTGGTGATCCAACCAGTAAGTCTGTTATTTTTAATTAAAACATTTTTTATTGAATGTTATCACAAAGAAAGAACAGAAAACATGGTCTGCGTGAGACAAATACATCAAATATAAGTAGGTATAAGAACAACCCAAAAAAAGCCAAGACATTCGTTACAACGCTAGAAATCACACTGTACAGTAGCTCACAGCATGGATTGAGAAAAACATAGACTATCAATATGTAGGTACAACAGGTTGAGACCAGAGAAACCAAGGGTTCCAATTTCTAAGGAATTTTGACAATGTGTTTTCTCGCAAAGCTAAAAATCACTTGTGTTCACAATTAAGCTATAATATTTGAAGAGTTTCGGAGGTGTAATAGCTACGGAGCCTTTCCAATGTCTAGTTATTGTTAATTTGGCTGCTAGAAGAATGTGGATTACAATGGGTCGGAGATGGACATGACAAGTATCAATTCCCAGATGCAGTAGAGAACAACCAGTAACAGCAGATATGACGTGGAAAATTATCCTCCAGAAACTAGCAAGGGAGTTGCAAGACCAAAAAGTGTGGAGCAAATTGGCTGTTTGTCCACAACCCGTAAAACACTCCGAAGCAGCAGTTTAAGGCATTTTGGCAAGACAGTAGGGAGTAAGATACCAGCGAAGCAAGGTCTTTTATGCCAGTTCCAACATATCCACACATTTAGAGGCCATATAAGTCTCTTTAAAAGTAAGTAGCCAAAGGGATTCAGAGTAAGAAGCACCCAAGTCTTGTTTCCAGGCCAAGATAACATTGTTTTTAACAAAGCTTAGTTTATCTTGAAGAAGGGAGTAAAAAAGTGATATTCCCTTGGATTGCAGGTCAGAGGACAGAAAATAGTAGTTTACTTTGAGTGGGAGAAGTCTGTTATTTTTTAACTTCCTCTCACATGCCAAGGAGTTCAGCAACAGTGGCAGATAGAGGTTTGTGACAAGCTATTTAACACTGATGGGGTGCTTTCAATGGTCAGCTTTTATTCCTTTATGCATAACCTTTATCCCAAGTATGTGCCTGTAATTGCTTAACCACTTCAAGACCAGGTGTTTAGACCCCCTTCCTGGCCAGGCCATTTTTCAGTATTCAGCTCTGCGATACTTTGACTGACGTTTATTCCGTCATGCAACGCTGTACTGAAATGAATTTTACACAATTACAGATAGAGCTTTATTTTGGTGGTATTTAATCACCACTGGGGGGTTTTATTTTTTATTATAATTAGGAAAAATTACTGAAAATTTTGAAAAAAATACTTTTTTTAACATTATGTTAGGAAACATTTATTATTACCCAGTTTTTTGGTCAAATATAAAAGATCGGGTCACGTCAGTTAAATAGACACCAAACATGTCAAGCTTTAAAATTGCGCGCACCCGCGACATCGCAGAAAACGACCGCAACCAAAATTAGCCATAGGCGACGCTTTAAACGTTTTTACCGCTCATCAGTTTAGTGTTATCAGTGATTGATGGCCCTAGACTTGCTCTCACTGCGG
>NW_017306933.1:730528-742603 GCF_000935625.1 Nanorana parkeri
CAGCAGAGGGAGGGGGGGGCGCACCGATCGTCGCTAAATACAAGCGATCCGCCGGCTTTACAGCCGGCGGATCGCATGTATATTAACGGGCATCGCTGCCCGTTTTTAAATTGCGGCCATTTCCTGCTCGCGCGCGCCCGGCGGCGCGCGCAAGGCGGCGTGTCTGAGCGGACGTCTAAAGACGCCCGCTCAGATCTAGAGAGCTCCACGGCCGGCCCGGAGGCAGTTAAAAAGCAATAGCTGTAGTTCAGCTTAAATTTGCTAGTCAAGTCCATCTAAATCTGCTAGTACATCTAACACTACCCTCTCCAAAGGGTGATAATGCTCTCTGCAAGGGTGGATCTGTTGCTCCTCCATTGATTGGAGCCACCCTATGATAGAAAGTGTTATACTAGTTGGATTAATATTGAAAAAAAAGGTAAAAAAAAAGGCTAAAAAATAAAAAGAAAATGAATGCAGCCACCACATTAAAGGATTGGTAAGCTGCAATATATTACATTTTTGGTTTTGGAGGGTCCCCATTCTGAGTCAATCAGCGCCATTTAGTGCACATGTGCTTACAGGGAACATGTGGATAGCAGTGGTTTCTTACGGATAGGCAAAGTATTCCAGATCTTTTATTAGTCCCTACATGCCCCAGGGCAAGTGTTAGCATACTATTAACTCTAGAGAGGAAAAAACAGCTGTCAGTCAGTCAGCAGAATGGATCCTGACAATATTGTCAGGATCCCTCCTGGCTGCAGCGCGGCTCTGTGCTGTCAGCATATAGCGGGAAATAGCCCGCTATATGCTGAGTTTTGGGTCACAGGAGGACATTAATATATATCCTCCTGTGACCCTAAAGAGAACTACGGTCAAAAAAGGTTTGCCCATAGTTTTCATTTTAGTGCTATATTTTGTCTAGGAGCTTAAAATAAAAGTTATGCACATATGAACTGCAGAGTCGGCTGGCTGCTACTCTGGTCCGTGAAGCCTGTCTCCTCCTCCACTGGAGCGGTGATATGTCCCTCACCTTTCTCACGTCCTATACACTGTGTAGAAAAAGTGATGACTCAAGGATCCTTAGACCGCTGCAGTGGAGGAGGAGAGAGGCTCCAGGGACCGGTCTAAGAGCAAGCCGGATCCGAGCATTAGGTATGCATAACTTTTTTTTTTAGCACTTGACAAAAACAAGCACTAAATCCCTGCAGTGCGGGGGTAGCCACACTGCAAGGGTTAAGAACAAATTGGCCCCAGAGTTCTGCTTTACCATTAGACTATAAAGCCATATTAAAGGTGTCTTGTTTTTCTGAGATAAAAACTAGAACACAACTAGATTTAAATAAAATATAAATACAATAGGTGCCTACATTGTTCTTCAAGGTCCAATAGAGAGACAATATTGTACATTGAACACTTAACACAAGAGTGCTTTAATGAATTACTTTAAAATGCTAGCAAATCTGCTAACAAATATAACATAATGGCGTCATTGCATTGGTGTATACAGATTATACATTACTTACCGCATCACAGCTTTAACCCCCAATAACAGAAGAAAAAAAAGTGCGAACGTCTGAATCCTCATTGTGTATCTATCAGCTCCCATTCAGATGCTGGGACTCAGGCTTCGGCCAGTAGTTAACGTCTATGTACAGTTCCTTCTTCCTCTTCTGTGGGTTGCACAGTCAACTTTTACATTTTGCCAAGTGTTTGCAAAGAGGTTTTCGCAAGCCAGTGGGCAGGCACTCTGTAACGTGCCTTTGTGTGGTAGAATTGGCCTTGTCTGTGGTCCAAGCATTTAGGAGATAATTGGTGAGCACATGACACATGACTAATCATGAGATTAGGCTGCTGACAGTTAGTTATAATAAGCTGATGCGGAAAGGGTGTCAGTTCCATTTAACCATTGCTAGAACAGAGGGGAACATGACATAAAACTTTATATGCAAAAGTCTATCATGGGGATTGTTGGAGAAGCTGTACTAAGACTCTACATTCAGTGTTTTCCATCTTTTTAAATATTTATCTCTTTATATAGTAAAACTGTTATAAAAGAAAACACTGCAAACTTTTAGGTTTTCCACATTTTTTAAAATGATAATTATTGTATCAATTAGTGTTAACACTATAAAACTAAACTTTAAAAGTTAAAGTAATATTAATCTTTCAGACTTTTTTCAATAATATATCCAGATCAAACAAATCTACTTTCACTAGCAAAGTATTTCTTTGCATTTTTTGCCCAAGCAATTACAGTCATCATGTTTCCGAACAGCTCCAGCTCTCTCAGTTCTGCTTCCTTGAACATCATGTAGAGTACTGAAGAAGCAACATCCATTGCAAATTATTTCATCAGCATTTGAAATAGCTTAAACATATTTTGACTTCAATATCATTTTAACAACTGAGCGCAAGCAGGCTCTTTAATCGGTGCAGAAGAGACATGTTATACCTCTGCAATAAAACAAACTGACCTGCCTGTTCTCAATCTTCTTCAGAATGCATGAGCAGGTCCTTATACATGACTGATTGACTCGTTAATTCTGTCCCCTCAGTTAAACACCCCAATAAACACATGGACTGCGTGACATGGATTTAAAATGGCCACAGCAGCCCTTTATACAACAAATAACAGTTACCAATCAGAATAACCAAAATAAATATTTTCAAATGAATAACCCAAAACCTGTTGGTTACGAGTAGAGGTATTTATTATCCTTCAACTAAAATAAGGCTTTACTAAGAACCACCCATGCTCCCAGTTGCATCCCCACTGGTTCAAGGACAGCTCCAAAATAAAAGACACCAACAGGGGGGAGCACCCTACCACCAGATGGGCCAACCCGCTTTGAAACCGAGTCACCTTTTTTGCAGATCCACAGACACCCTACCCCGCTAGGCTGATATGACAATCGCATATAGATCTCAATCTGTCAACAGCAGTGAACAAAGGAGGGTGGGTGGGACAACCTTCTTAAATTGTCGATTTTTCAGAAAGAACTCTCAGCAGCCTCAAAGAGCCTACCCCTGTGGCTCCTCCCTACCACCTGACCCTCAATCTCCAATTAGGTAAGGCCTGCTACTTTCTCTAATGTTTAATCTTTTACTGGGGATTATTCCTCCCCACAGTCATGTAGCTCCTCCATTTATTTTTTTTCCGAGTCAGCTGCAGCTCTCCAATGTCATCATGTACAATGCAGGACCAGTGGTCCTGATATATGTGAGGATGCTGAGGGCCTGCTCACATCCTGGGAGCAATGGACAATGAAGGCGAGCACCACCTGCTGGGGGAGCAAGGAATAAGGTAAGTAAATTATTTTGTTATCTTCTAGACAAAACAGGCAGTTTGGAGGAGGAAACTCCTAATCAAACTGCTAATAGTACTGCACACAGAATGCGCTCCTCTATCTCTCAGCGCAAGTGTGAGAATCAGGTCCGATTGAAAATAACACATTTGCTATGCAATAAACTCTACTTTATACCATCCTTCTTCACATGGTGAAGATCATTAAAGGTAGAAGACTACTCAAAACAAGTGTAACAGCCAGAATTCCTCTGTGGGGAGAATTTTCCTTATTTTTCACTTGAGATACCACAGGACCTAATAGTATTCTAGTATATCTTTTTTAAGGCAGGCACATTACTGGTAGGAGCAATTCTCACCCTATATCCCCTGCCACCTATATAAGATAGATTCTGTTAACAATGGTGATGATAGGAGGGCAACAGGGAGGGTGGATAGCCAAAGCTTCATTGAAATGGAGGCTTCCTGTGGAGGAATCACTGCACTCTCTTAGCCCAAAGTAAGAGGTCCAATCGAATCATATATTGACACCAATGGAGCCAATAAAAAATTCCATTCTTACAAACTATTGGCAAACAGATTTTCCTGCCACTGTTCTATCTCTCTCATTGCAGCACCTCACATGCAAATAATGGCTTTATCATTGGATAGGAGGACAACAGGGGTAAAGCATGTGTCCCAAAGTTGGAGTAACGTTGGGGCTTAATTTCAAAGCACCTCTCCAGATGCATAAGAGACTACTTTAAAGTTGATCTCTGGGATAAACAAATATTGTTTCTGTGCAGGAGCCTCCTGTAGTAAGACCAGTCACTGCTGCTCTATTTCCTTGTGTAGGGTGACTGGTCTAGTATCTGTCCCCTTCCTGTGGTTTCTGTATGCAGCTTTGCCGCTATGGAGGAGTTTCCTGTAATACAGACCGGTCACTGCCTCTATCTCTCTCTCTCCTTGTGCAGGACGACTGGTCTTGTATCTGCCCCCTTCCTGTGGTTTCTGCTGGCAGCCTGTACTTGGTAGGGCCTGCTGGGTCCCTATCAGGCCTCTGCTCTCTGCACAAGTTATGTGCAGCACAGTGATGATGTCACCACTACTTGTACAATGTAATATCTGGGTTGGCAATGGTATTTGGAGCACTGTGTTGCGATATATCTTATTGGACTTTTTCAGACACACATAGATTTGCAATAGAGACGGAGATTTTGTTTATTTATTGACAGAGAGCTGGTCACACAATGACCAGATGGTGTGGCTTTCCTGTATTGTTTACCCATGGTGATCGTAAACAGTCACACCTAGCCTGGTCAAGACTCAAATCAAATCTAGACTACTGATGGCAATTTATGATACAACGCTGCCACCTAGAGGTGGGAAAGTGAAATGCATGGTATTTCATTTTCCTAAAAGTGAAAGGGGCAGGGAGCTTCCAAGTGGGAGGCCAGTTTTCTCTCAATAAAAAGCGAGTAGCTGAAAGGTTCGGGGCACTTCACAAGACGAGGGCTTCACAGGAGGGGGACAGTACGAGGGGGCTTCACAAGACGAGAGGACTTGCTTCAAGAACAGGACATACAAAGGATTTAGCAGAGACGGCAATGAGAAGCCATTTTACTAGGCCAAGAAGTCCTGTTCATCACGGAATTTGTGGAGCCTGCAGCCGGAGCTAAGTACATTTTCAGTGTTTCTCCTCCTAGAAAGCATTACATGTACTAGAAAGGATAGTGTAGTGGGTGCATGTGATAGTTTGTGTGTAGCAGCCTGTATGTCTTGTTTATGTATTTGTTTTTTCCTGTAACTAAGTTTGTACACGCAGCATTTTCGCCAAGTAAAGGACTTTTAAATGCTACTGGGTCAGTTTCCTTGAAGCTTTACTGCAAGAACAGACAACAAATATAAATGAAAGTTTTGCCAAGCTTTACAGCTGGGCTCGTATTTGGGATAAGCTTGATGTCTCTGGGATTTGTAGTCCAGAGCATTACATTTGGGGCCCGGTCCGGGATTGCAGTGGACTCAACTGAAACAGACTTGTCTTTAGGTTTTGTACTAGATCCAAGTTGGGGCGTGTTGGCCAGGATTTGTACTACACCCAGTTGTAAAAGACCTGTGTTTTCTGTAGTGTTTTCTGCTTGTGCTAGGGAAAATGCTGCGTAAATTGTTTAGGAAAAGCAAGACTGTAGATGTTTCTGGTGTCCATGAGGAGGCGTGCAACCTGCCTGCTTGGGCCAGCAAGGCTGCAGATGTTTCTGGTGTCCAGGAGGGAGCGTGCAACCTGCCTGCTTGGGCCAGAGATAATCAGTGGATGCCTTTTGCTAAAGAATTAGCTAAGTATTCATCTCCTTTTAGTAAGTCATGGAGTGGTAAAATTTCAGATGATTTAGCAAATTTTACCTTTGATAAATTCTGTTTGAGCAAAGCAGAGAAGAAAGCAGTGTCCTTACTTGGCTGGTACTTCCTTAATGCTCTCTCTACTGAAACAGAAAGAAGGGAGAAAGCAGAGGCAGAGGTTAAGGCGTTAAAAGACCACCTAGCAGTTGTCTTGGAGTGTGTACGTTCAACTGCTAGTCAGGCCGATTATTTGGAAGAGCGGTGTGCAGCCCTCATGACCAAATCAATTAATGCCTTAGGGAAAAAGAAAGGCCGTAGACCTGTTAGCAAAGCCAGGGTGCGTGCCATTGTTACATCCCATAACTGGGATCGTGAGGATGCACTCTCCTCAGGTGATAGTGAGGATGAGGAGATTGCATTTGATATTACTGATGATGTTGATCACTCAATGGGAAAGAAAAAGTGTACCAGACCTCTTATTACTAAGCATAGGAAGAGGCAACATGATAGGGAAGATTTTGCTGATGGGGAGGTGCATTACAGCAACCCCAGAGATGTTGAAATCGAAGAATTAAGGGAGTTTACACAAACTGAACTCCAAGAACTGGCAAAACAATACAAGCAGAGGTCCGGGGAACCCCTATTAAGTTGGCTCCTATGTTTGTGGGATGATGGGGCGGACAGTGTTCTTTTGTCAGGCAAGGAAGCAGTGGCTATGGGAGCGCAATTGTGGATCATGGGTTACATGATCCACAATTGCGCCAGGCCATGGGTAGGGCCCGAGAGTTTACTGTGAATTTTTCACTTTTAGACCTTGTAAGAGATGGGTTAGTCCGGGTACAGTGGCGGAACTACCGCCGGTGCAGGCAGTGCGGACGCACCAGGGCACGAGCGCTACGGGAGGAGAGCGCTGTGTTTGTGGGTTGTTTTTTTTTGGGGGGGGGGCCCAAAAAAAAATCTTGCACCAGGGGCCTTTGTTCCTTAGCTCCGCCACTGTCCGGGTATATGCTAATCCTAGTGACCTGGAAAATGCCTCCTCTTGGAGAACAATGAGAGAGGGTATTGCCAGGTTGCATGAGATGGGCTGTATAACTGGACTAACTAAGATACCGAAATGGATGGGTCCAGATATGAAACCGTTCACGTCTGCTCTGCGCTCCAAGCTGATGAGGTCTGAGTCGTTTAATCTCAGAGTTCCTTTGTTGGGAGGCCTGGGATTAAACAGCAAGATTCATGAAGCCACTACCCTTTTAAACCAGTTGGGGGAGCTAGAGGAGACCAATACAAAACCTGTCAGGGACGTAGATCAGGTTAAAGCCAGACAGGGGGAA
This sequence comes from Nanorana parkeri, assembly GCF_000935625.1. NCBI lineage: Eukaryota > Metazoa > Chordata > Amphibia > Anura > Dicroglossidae > Nanorana > Nanorana parkeri. The sequence goes on from NW_017306933.1 coordinate 737,462, forward strand.
AGGAAGCAGAGAGAGACAGAGAAGACTGGGAAGTCAGGAAGGGAGATGGGAGAATAGTTATCCCTAGAAGGCAAATGTGGGTGGACATATTAAAGGCAGGAGTACCCAGCGATGAGAGAGATGGGGTTTCTACTGTAGAATTGATGAAGCGGTGGAAACAATTAGCGGGGAAATCTGCAAGGGTTAGAAACACCACCAGTGATGACGACATTAGCCTAGGGTTAGATGAGGTAGAACAGACCCCTCCCACTAGTCCCAAAGTAATTTCCGAGAAATGTGTAGGAACCCAACCAAAAATCCCTTTACACTGGGAAGGAGTTAGAGAGTCTCAGGAACGGGAACTGGGGGGTTCCTTATCCTTTGTGAAGGGAAGGCGGGTCTCCAGTAATAGCAGTAAGAACAGTGACAGCTGAAGACCGAAGGCCATTTGTACCTGTCACTGTATGTTGGGGGAAGTCCTCTTCTCCCAAACATGTAATGGCTTTAGTAGATACTGGAGCTGAAGTCACACTTTTACATGGTGATCCCTACCATCACAAAGGAGAAGTGATTTACGTAGAAGGTTTGGGAGGGCAATTAGGACAGAATTAGGGTGAAACTGGCTATTGGAAAGGGACCGGGATTTTGGACAAATGTTTTAGTGTCAGAATTGCCTGAAAATATTCTTGGTATGGATGTACTTCAAGGTCAGCCAATTCAGACTGAACGCGGTACATTCATATTGGGGTATCCACACAAAGCGTATCTGGTAAGGGCGGTGAAGGTTGTGGTCAGAGGTCATGCAAAATGGACCCCTGTCTACATTCCTCCACCAGAGAAGCCAATCTGTCTTAAGCAGTACAGGCTGCCAGGAGGCCACAAAGAATCATATTTTTTGGTAAGTCCTTTCTCAGCTCCGGTGTTTCCAGTAAAGAAACCGGATGGGACTTATCGAATGACTGTGGATTACAGAGGTCTAAACAGAGTGGCACCTCCATTGAAATCAGCTGTACCTGATATGATCTCCATCACAGAGAAAATTGCCAAAGAGGCAGGAGAATATCATGCTGTCACAGATTTGGCTAATGCTTTCTTTTCAATCCCAATAGACCCGGAGTGTTAAGACCAGTTTGCCTTTGTGTGGGACGGGCGCCACTACACTTTCACCGTGCTTTCTCAAGGATACCTTCATTCACCAACGATTTGTCATGGACTGATTGCTACAGAGGTGAAATTATTGGGAATGATGTGGACTGGGCTACAGAGGAAAATTCCAGAAACTGTTGTGCAAACTATGCAGGGATTGTTACCTCTTACTTTGAAACAGGAAGCCCAGAAATTCATTGGAGTCGTGGGATTCTGGAGATCGTTCATCCCACACCTGGAACTGATATTGAGGCCCATATACAATAGGACATGGAAAAAGACTGAGTTTTCCTGTGATTCTAAACAGCAGACCGCATTGCTTGCTGCTAAATAAGTTACTTTTCAGCACAAAGGACTGAGACTCATGAGACCAGGAGAACAGTTTCAGCTGGCTATAGTTGAGCAGGATGATGCCAGATCCTGCAGTTTACAGAAGCCAAATGAGAAGGATGAGATCACCAAAGTGACCGCAGTTGTGCCAATTGATCCAGTCTTGATGAACTTGGCCAACTGGGCCCACAAGCAATTGGGACATTTGGGGCAGAACTTTGAGCAGCGAAGAGGATTGCCTATAACCATGGACATAATAAAGACTGTGATAGGAAACTGTACAGTGTGTGGAGATGTGCGACAATGGCCATTACAGAAGTATTCTGCCGGGACCATTAAGAGGGGCGAGAGGCCTGCAGAGATTTGGCAGATTGACTTCATCGGTCCCCTGCCCCGGGGAAACAATGGACTGAGATATTGTTGCACTACAGTTGACACCTATTCAGGACTTTTGCTTGTCCAACCTTGTAGGCGAGCAGATCAAGCTGCAATGCTCCATTTGCTCCAGAAGATCGTTGTGGCCTATGGCTACCCAAGGGAATTTCAAAGCTTGCACTCTACCGGATCTACAGAACAAGAGATGACCAAAGATTCTGGAGTGTACTGGCTATGCCACATCCCATACCATTCATAGGCGGCTGTTTTAATTGAAAAATACAACGGGCTATTGAAAGACCAGATACGCAAGCTTACACCCAGTGGCGTAACCAGAGAGCTGCAAAGCACCCACGGATCCTGCAGAGGCCCTGCAGTCTGCCGGATCTCAGGGGGGTTATGCAGGATCTGTGGGGGGCTTTGCAGGCTGCAGGGACTCCTATGGATCCTGTAAAGCCCCCTACAGGTCTTGCAAAGCCCCCAACAGATCCTGCAGAGACCCCCTGAGACTCTGCAGTCTGCTGGATCTCAGGGGGATGTGCAGGATCTGTGGTGGGTTTTGCAGGCTGCAGAGACCCCTACAGATCCTGTAAAGCCCCCCACAGATCCTGCAGTCTGCCGGATCTCAGGGGGGCTGTGCAGGATCTGTGGGGGGCTTTGCTGGCTGCAGAGACCCCTATGGATCCTGCAAAGCCCCCCACGGATCCTGCAGAGACCCCATGAGGCCCTGCAGTCTGCCGGATCTCAGGGGGGCTGTGCAGGATCTGTGGTGGGCTTTGCAGGCTGCAGAGACCCCTACGGATCCTACAAAGCCCCCCACAGATCCTGCGAACCCCCCACGGATCCTGCAGAGGCCCTGCAGTCTGCCGGATCTCAGGGGGGTTATGCAGGATCTGTGGGGGGCTTTGCAGGCTGCAGAGACTCCTATGGATTCTGTAAAGCCCCCCACAGATCCTGCAAAGCCCCCCACAGATCCTGCAGAGACTGCCTGAGACTCTGCAGTCTACCGGGTCTCAGGGGGGCTGTGCAGGATCTGTGGTGGGCATTGCAGGCTGCAGAGACCCCTACGGATCCTGTAAAGCCCCCCACAGATCCTGCAGTCTGCCGGATCTCAGGGGGGCTGTGCAGGATCTGTGGGGGGCTTTGCAGGCTGCAGAGACTCCTATGGATCCTGTAAAGCCCCCCACAGATGCTGCAAAGCCCCCCACAGATCCTGCAGAGACCCCCTGAGACTCTGCCGGATCTCAAACATACACTGAGGGGGTGGGATCAGGTCCTTATACAGGCAATTCTGTTGTTAAATTCTAGACCTATAGCCAAATGCACATGAGGATAGTGGGGGCTGGAGCACAGGTTCCACAGCTGGAGTGCAGAATTCAGTATTTACGATGTTCCTAAAAGAACGGGTCCTAATGTTTACCAGATCACTGCTTCCCATGAAATCGAAACAATGTCTGATACATCTGAAGCTGAGGCCTATTTAGGAATAAGAGGAGATCTGGCAGGAAGGTTTGAAGTTATATTTGCATTGGCAAATGAGCTTCAGGATGGTGATTGGGACTCTGACTGGTTAGTTGACACCTCTCAGTCAGAGTGGAAAGTGAAGCTCTATAACGTCAAACCTTCCAAGATAAATTGTAATTTGACACTGGGAAATATCAGTATATTTCCTCTCCTCCCTATTGATGTTCTTTGGGAGGATCACAAATGGGTACAAACAAGTGGCAGAGTATTAGTCAGAGAGAGAGACAAGAAGCCAGTTAAAGGAGAGATTGTAGCGGAAGGACCAGGGTCTACTGTTTTTGTGTTGTTGGAAGGAACAGATAACCCACTCTGTTTTCCACTCCATAGGCTGTCTCCGATTTGATCCATGGAGAAAGTGGCTTCAGGATGAAGAGAAAAGGAAGACCACGGGAACTGAGGAGAATAAGCCTACAAGACTGGACCTTCTCTCATGAACTTTGCCAAAAGACTGAAACACTTCTTTAGTAGAGGAACTTGAGGGGGTTGTTGTATCCATTGTGAATGAATGTTTGGTATGAGTGTAATTAGTGGTTAGGGTACACATTTTTCCTGTGTGGTATCTGAAATAGTCCAGGGCGGAGAATGTGTTGCGATGTGGGTTTGTGTCTGGAGTTGAGCTTTATTTATAAAGTTACTTGCCATCATCCTGCCAGTGACTGGTTTTATTCTGTATTGTCAGTAAGGTCACGAGGCTGTGATAGGATCCCTTTAATGTCCAAGCAGAGTACTGCAATAATGCTAGCACAAAAAAACTAAAAAAAAAAAAACTCCCAGTATCAAATATAATACTAGAACATTCAATGCCACAAGCGACCTTAATATAATACTCGCAATGTTCTATTGTAAAAAAAAAAACAATTAGCAGCAATTACACAGGGCTGAGTGTGTGCTCTGACTTGTGGGTCATTCTGTTTCATTTTCTGATAACATTAGTTTTTCAGCCTGTTCTAGAAATGAATAGTTTAGTTCTGTCTTTGTTCCTTCTATTCGATGGATCAGACAGCCAATTAATTGTGAACTGATACAATTTCAGCATAAAAGCAAATGCAGTGATCTTACTGCACAAGTTATTCTTGCTAATCTGCCTCATAGTCATATTATAAAATAAATAAGACGAAAGATGGTGATTGGATGATATACAGTATATAAGCTGCTTAAAATGTAACCCATTGCGAACATACACCAATCACCCATAACATTATGACCACTGTCAGGTGAAATTAATAACATTGATTATCTCATTACAATGGCATCTGGAAGTAGGTGGAATATATTAGGCAGCAAGTGAACATTTTGTCCCTGAAATTGATGTGTTGGAAGTAGAAAAAATGGGCAAGTGTAAAGGTGCCCATACACCTTACAACTAGGGATGTCCTGATATGATACCGATGCTAGCATCGGAATCGGGCCCGATACAGGGCATTTGACAAGTACTACGTCCCTGCTCTTTCCGGCACAGTGACTGAGGGCAGATTTGGGGGGCGGGGGGGTTCTATTAAGCAATTACCGTATGTATTGCCTGCACTGTATTAGCAGTATATACTCTATATCAGGGGCGCCCACTATTTTTCGTCTGGAGATCTACTTTTCAAATGACGAGCTCATTGAGATCTACCAACGAAAAAACACCTGCATTCAGGGGCGGGAGGGGGCGTAGGCTGCGCAGGCAGGCCCCTCGCCCACAGTGCGATCGCCTGCATTAGTGCCTGTGTTCCAGTCCAGTGCGATCCGCAAAAATGCTACGAGCACTATTTTTGCAGATCGCACTGGACCGGAATGCAGGCACTA
>NW_017306933.1:743790-750425 GCF_000935625.1 Nanorana parkeri
AGAAAATATTTTACTATCAAGCTGTTTCTGAATGGGGAGGAGCCTCTGTACAGAGTGCTTCTCCCCATTGAGAAACTTATGAATGAAGAGGAGGTGATGTAAATCACCTCCTCTTCATTCATTTATAACTGGGGACACACAGTACTATGTGTCCCCAGTTATTTACAAACACTGGAGTGATCAGCCGATTGCTCCAGTGTTTGTCCTACACAGAGGATTGGTACATACTATCCTCTGCCGCTCGTCCACGCACAGGGGGGCTGCAACTTCTCCGGATCCCCCTGCTCTCCCGGGCAGACGCAGCGGTGGGATACCACGAGCCGCGGGGGGGCGGAGCCGCTGTGACAGAACGGACGAGCAGTGAGGGGAGAGAGAGGCGCCGGCTGTCAGATCCTGGCCGAGCGTCTCTCTCTCTCCTCACTGCTCTGCATTAGTTAGTGACAGCGGCTCCGTCCTCCGCCCTCCCCCGCCGCTGGGGAGAGCAGCGGGAATCCAGAGAAGCGGCGGGAGGAGAGGACATGGTAATCTACCAGTGATCGCTACGCGATCGACTGGTAGATCGCGATCGACCTTGTGGGCACCCCTGCTCTATATGTACTACATACAGAGTACATACTGTATAGAGTACACACTGCTAATACAGTGCAGACAATATATTTACAATTATACTCTGCTAACATGAATGGATTAAATGATCTGTATGTAGCCCTGTACTATGGATCATTTAACCCATTCATGTTAGCAGAGGATAATTGTAAATGTATTGTTGCAGGCACTCTATATGTACAAGTACTATATACGACATATAGAATGCACTGCAAAAATAGATATACAATTATCCTCTACTAATATGAATGGGTTAAATGATCCATAGTACATGATATGTAGCCCTGTACTACGGATCATTTAACCCATTCATGTTAGCAGAATTGTATATCTATATGTACTGTACATATACAGCACAAATGTCCCGTACATTGCAGCAATAGATTTAAGGTGCCCATACACTTTACAACCCTCGCAAGACTTTTGTCTTGCAAGGGTTGTAAAGTACTTAAAAAAATGTACGATCTGCCCATCTCGTACGATTCCTGGCGGGTTTTCTAGCCTGCTGGTTCGACGGAAGAAGTGCGACCGTACAGTAGAAACGGTCGCACGCCTTCCATACACTGCATGATTCTCGTACGATCGCAGGATTTCCCGCGATTCTCGTACGAGAATCATGCAGTGTATGGGCACCTTTCACAATGATCCCCTGCTTAACATGAATGGGTTAAATGATCCATAGTACAACTATAGGTTATGTACTATTATGTACTATGGATCATGATTTAACCTATTCATGTTAGCAGGGGATAATTGTAACTCTATTACTGCAGTGTACTGGACGTATGTGCTGTATATGTATTATGGATCATGATTTAACCTATTCATGATAGCAGGGCAGAATTGCGAGCCCCTCCCACAAGCTGAGCACCGAGATGCGATGCAGCGATCCTGCCCAGCGCCGACTACAAGAGGCACCGCGTGAGGCAACAGGGATCGGAGTGACATGGAGTGAGGGATGCTGGGACGGGGCTGGCTGTAAATCTATTGCTATAGTGTACTGGACGTGTGTAATGTATATGTAGTACATATATACAGCACACACCTCCACTCCACTCCACCAATAGAGTTACAATTCTCCACTGCTAACATGAATAGGTTGAACCATGATCCATAGTACATAACATGTAGTTGTACTATGGATCATTTAAAGTCACCTGTCCCTTTAAGAAAAAGTATCGGTAATTGGTATCTGCAAGTACATGAGGGGATGTACTTGTACTTGTACTTGGGCCTGAAAAAGTGGCATCGGGACATCCCTACTTACAACCATCACACGACTTTCGCTGGGGGAGGGCTTCCGATGATTCCAATGCTGAGCGGGCGCTTGCCAGTTCGGCATTTGACTTCCGAGAACGCCACTAACCCGACGAAAATTGTACAATTCTCATCGGCTTTTCAGGCGTGCTCGGGAGACAAAAGACGGTACAGTAGAAACGGTTGCACGCCTTCCATACACCTGCCGATTATCGTACGATCGTGGGATCATCCGCGATTAGGTGTATGGGCACCTTAAGGATTTACCAGTGTAAGAATTTGACAGGGGCCAAATTGTGATGACTATATAGGTCAGAGCAACTCCCAAACTAGAAAAAACGGTCCAGGGGGGGGGGAAACCAGTGAACCGGTGACAGCGTCATGGCTGGCCAATGATCAATGATGCACATGAGGAGCGAAGGCTGGCCCGTGTGGTCCGATCCAATAGTAGAGCTACTGTAGTTCAAATTGCTGAATCAGTTAATGCTGGTTCTGATAGAAACGTGTCTGAACACGCAGTGAGGGGAAAATATCAAAACTGGAGCATACAAAATCTGGAGCAGTTGTGCATGGCAACCAATCAGCTTTTCTTTCATTTTCAAATCTTAACTGAACAAACTGAAGAGAGAAGCTGATTGGTTGCTATGGGCAGCTGCTCCAGTTTCTGTCTGCTCCAGTTTTGATCAATTCCCCGCAATATGTCACAATTTGTTGCATATAGGGCTGCATAGCTGGGGACTGGTCAGGGTGCTCATGCTAACCCCTGTCAGGCATCAAAAGCGCCTACAATGGGCATGTGAGGATCAGAATTGAACCACAGAGCAATGGAAGGAGGCAGCCTGGTCTGGTGAATCACATTTAGTTTTCAACATATGGATGGCCGTGTGCGTTTGTGTGTAGCTTACCTGGGGAAGCCTATGCTTCCTTGAGCTCTGACTCCGCAGCTGCCGGGTTGTACTGCTATCTACTTGTAACTTTATTTCAAGTTAAAATGACAAGCACATATGGAAAACACTGGATTAAAAGGACAGAAAACATAAATGGAAATGGTTCAGTTGTATTTATGCAAACACATTGCAAAATCTAGGCTCATGGACAATACATTTAAACATCTAACATATACGGTTTTCCTTTTTCATGTGAAAGTTACAAAGAATGCAACAAGTTATAGAAAGGAAATCAAGTTGGCAACAATAAAATATGAACCATAGGTTGCTAAGAAGAGTAAGATAAAACCCCAAAAAATCAAGGTAGGGTTTCCGAAAAGTAATTAGGAGTTGGTCGCCAGTGACAAAAAGAAAATAAATCTACTTAGCTTTATGTATAGAAAGGAAATCGGTGGAGCTGATTTACAAAACCATAATGATATAGACCAGGGACTTGCGGTTAGGGGAGGAAGGTGAGGCAGAGCCTTACCTAGTATTATGGAGGAAAAACTGGTAAGCTTCAAGTCTGAAGCTGACCGCTTTTTCTCCATTCAGATCGGCTCCTATCAGGTCACACAGCAGGGAAAGCCTCCCCGCTGTGTAACCTGTCATCCAGCTTTTGACAAGCTGTCCAATCAAAAAAACAAAAAAAAACCATTGAGGCCATCCATCTCGATGCCTCAGCAGTGACGAGCAAGTGAGGGACAGGGAGGCTCCTCCCTGTCTCCTCCCTTCTTCCTTCACACTAGCTTGGGGGCTGGGTTGAGGGCAGGGCTTTGGCGGACAGGGTTGGGTTGTGCTGGGGGGCAAGGCTGGGGAATGCCCCACCCGGAACCAGAGGTACCGCACGTCACTGATATAGACACAATTCCAAATGCACAACAATGGCTCAATATATATATATACAGGTGAAACTCGAATAATTAGAATATCGTGCAAAAGTAATTGCAGTAATTGCTGCAAAAGGGGCCCAAACCAAGTACTGAGTACATATGCATGCTTGTACTTTTCAGAGGTCCGATATTGTTCTATGTACAATCCTTGTTTTATTGATTGCATGTAATAATCTACTTTTTTGAGGTTGTGGATTTGGGGTACTTGGGGTTTTCATGAGCTGTAAGCCATAATCATCACAATTATGACAAATCACGGCTTGAATTATCTTGCTTTGCATGTAATGAGTCTATCTCATATATTAGTTTCACCTTTTAAGTTGCATTAGTGAAATAAATGAACTTTGCACGATATTCTAATTATTCGAGTTTCACCTGTATATATATATATATATATACTGTATATATTGTAAAAAAAACAGACAAAATAAAGGTGAATAAATCTCCTGGACCAGATGGCTTCCACCCATGCTTCTTCAAATAGTTGACTGCTGTTATTTCTAAGAAATTGTTTCTAGCTTGGGGGCGTTGGGGCTGCATTGGGCAATGCTGTGCAATGGGGCTGGAGTGAATGAGAACTTACACAAAATAGAGCCTGGGAGTACATTGAAGAGAAAGTGAAGGTAAAATAAGACCCATCATTGGTGGTGTAACTTGGTGGAACACTTGGCAACTATGGTCACCTAGTGGGGCATGTCATCAGGCAAAGGCTTATCAGAGAGAGACAGAATATCATTAAAGTATATGGATAGGATTGATATATTATAGGAATATGAATATATATTATTGGAAAATGTTAGTTCTTAAACAGCTTTGATAACCAGCTTTGTTTAAAACAAAAAAACATAATTTAAATCCCTTTTATAAAATGTTGTTATATGGGGTCACGTGATTGCTAACTCTCTTACTCTGCCTATTCACAATTTAACAAAAAAACACTTGTAAGACTCTTTCACACTGTCACGTGAACTTCTATAGTGCCTCTTCCAGTAGTGGAGACTAGAACTTCATTGAGACCCGCCAAATGATCTTATGGCCACTCCAACTGCATTGTTGGATTTAACCCTGAACAGCAGTCCCTGAAAGTGGCCCATCCAATGCAGAAGGGAAAGACAAATCACTCCACAACTTTAATGGACTGACTAGATTCCCTCTTCAACCAAGTCCCTTGCAACGTTGAGTTCTCAAGGACCTCTCCACAACAGGCTGGTGTCTATTGTTGGCACCATCCACTGAATTGGAAGGGCTTCCTGGATTCCACCGCCGAAAAATAAATAAATCAAGACAGAAATATCCTCGCCTCTGCAGGCAGACACTTGGGGCAGCTTAGAGACAGAGTCTGCTTGTCCTACATTGATAGGATGCTCAATTGTAGCAGTCTTGAAAAAAACTGAGCATGTGGAACTGCCTCAAAGAAGGCTACCATCAGACCCAATACCCTCATAGTGAATCTTACCAAGGGTCATTCTTTGGACCGTAGATCTTGTGACTGCGATCGCAGGTTCAGCAACTTCTCCTGGGTAAGGAACACCCTGCCCTGGACCATGTCAAGGAGAATCCCTAGGTACTCCAACTGGTGAGTTGGATCCAACAAATACTTCTGGAGTTTAAGAATGCAACTGAAACGTTGCAGCACTTGAATCATCCTGTGCACATCCTCCCTCAGGGTTCGTTTGGACCAAGCTTTCAAAAAAAGATTATCCAGTTAACCCACAATGTGAACAGCCTATACTGGGAGAGCAAGGAACATAGACAACACCTTTGTGAAGACCCTTGGAGCCGTGGAAAGGCCAACAGAAAGGCCCGCAAACTGAAAGAGGTCATTTCCCAGAGCAAAATGCATAAAGTGCTTTTAATACAGGAAGTTAGGCACATGCAGGTAGGCATCCTTGATGTCCACAGATGCCAGAAAATCTTCTTTTTGGAGGGGAGCAATGACCCCATGAGCTGATTCATGCATAACTCGTGGACCAGCAAGAACAGATACAGTTCTAACCCTGGGAAACTATTGAGCAGACCTACAAAGCCACTCACATATAAAGTGGGCTTTCCACCTGATTTGGATTGTTTTGGAGTCCAGGGCTTACATTTAAGCGGTTTGGATCTGGAGGTGGAGGCCTGTGATGGGCTGACGCTGGACAAGAGGGTGCTTTTACCATCTGTGACCTTCTTAATAAGGAATTCAGCCTTATCAGCATTCTTCCAAAGGGATTTCTCTCCATGCACTTCTTTCATGCTGGTTTCATCAACCAGTACTTAAGCTAGAGGATTCTGTGAATCTGAACTGAAAGAAGTCTAAGCCTTGAAAGCTAAAGTAGAGTATCTGCTAATTTGCTCACACAGAAGCATAGTGCCCCCAGTAACAGCTCCAGACATCTCAGAAGTTCTGCATCTGCCAGAATAGAGCTGGATCCCATTCCATTTGTTTTTGTCCAGACTACCAAACCTCCATCGAAGCCTCACAAACCTCCCCGAAGCCACTGCGGACTGTAAGGTGGGGACAATCATGGCAAAAGAAGCTTTAAATTAGCTTTCAAGGCAATTATCCATTGGGTCTTTGAAGGCTAGGACATCCTCCACTGGAACAGTTAGGGATTTGTTAAGACAAGCAATTTCTGCATCAGCCTCCAGTACTCTAGTCTTTTTGAGGAAGGATTCCTTTATGGGTCAATACTGCCCAAAGTGTTTTCTGACAGGAGGCATCTGAAACAGTTGAGGTACACAACTTAACTGCTATGCCCCCCTCCTCCCCCTCATCAGGCTTAAATGCAGTAGCCATCGCTGCATCTGACACCAACTTAGGAGGAGACTGAGGTGGGGGACTACCCTGTGCCCTCTGCAGCTAGCCATACCTAATGTGCCAGATGACTGTCCCATGAATGCTGTCACAGAAGCCACAAATGCCTCCCTGCTGAGGCAGGAGGCATAAGGTACGCTGGATGGGGCTACAGAT
>NW_017306933.1:750505-756973 GCF_000935625.1 Nanorana parkeri
ACAAACCATGAGGTAGAGACCCCAGGGGGTTATCAGAAAATGCCATTTGCCTTTTAGCTGCTGAAGGGCTAGCTACCCTTTGTACCCAAAGCCCTTTTGTGCTTTTTATCTGCCATAGTGAGGGGTACTCAGAAACCAGCACCAAGGGAAAACAAGGGTGCCCTATGTGGACGCAGTGGTCCTTGCACCAAGAGAACGCAACTTGTGACATTAGGTCTAATAGACCCCTAATGTCACCTTAAAGACAACCTGTCATCTCCAATTTGCTATCACATAGGGGGCTCGTGAGGAGCCGACTGTTCTGCCGCTCAATGCTGGGTCATTACTCGCCACCCGGCTTCCTGATTGCCTGTGAAGCCAGCTCCCTACGGCACTGCCGGTCAGAGGAAATCTTCTCTCATTGGGTCACGTGGGGAAGCACCTACCGCTCCCTTTCTAGCCAGAGTGCCCCAGGTTGCTAAGCGCTCTTAACCATGGCCGCCGTCCTGCCCAGCTCACTGACATTACCGGTTGCCAAGAACTGACCAGGACACCCCAGCTGGCCTCCAGTCCAGCTCCTGGCAGCCAGTGACGTCAGTGAGCTGGGGGGGACGCCGGGCAGAGCTGGGGGCCAGAGGTACTGGCACTCTGCCCTCCCTCCCCCTCCCCCCCGGAATGTTCATCACCATCACAACCTGCCCAACCGGCCTCAGGTGGCTATAATTCTAGGGGGCCCCTGCATAAAAATACTGCAGGCACATATTTTTTTCTGGATTTTGGTACGTCACCAGCCCATTCGAATGAATGCATGTAACATGCGTTCGCTGACAGAGCTGAGCAGCATGAATGGGCCACGCAGGGCCACCATCGTGGGGTGTACGGCCAATACTCATGTAAGGGACCCGGGCAACCTGGGGGGCCCGCCCAGGACCCTTACATGAGTATCGGCCATTCGGGCATGGCCCACAAACAGGAAAGGGCCCGTAGCTTCCCTCCCCCCCATCGGTTTTCACTTTAATGTCCCGGGAGATCATGCTGCACCATCTCCATCAGTGCTGACAATCTCCCCTCCCTGCTGGTGACTCAGCAGGCAATGTTTTGCTATGCGTCCGATCGCACTACGGGCGGGGAGGTGTGGCTGCGGTGCCATTGAGTTCAATGCATTACCACACCCCCTCCTGCCCCAGAACGCAGGGGGAGGTTTTGTGAGCGATTGCGATGCGTTCCAGCAGCTGCTTCTCTGGCACGCAATGCAATTGGTGTGAACAAGCCATAAAAACAAGTGATGTGAATTTAATAAAATTATACAACAATCAATGCAGAATGGCACCGGCTATAGAGGACTACAAATCCCAGCAATATTACATTATACAGCGCAATACAGAATACCACCAGCTATAGAGGAATACAGCAAATCCCAGCAATAATACATTATATACAGTGCAATGCGGAATACCACTAGATATAGAGGACTACAAAACCCAGCAATAGAAACCTCTCAATACAAACTAGTAGTCCATCACTGGAGCCATTTTTTCCAATGTATTACATTTTTTATCCGATTAATCGAACTTAATCGGCCAACTAATTTTTGAAAATAATATACCGCAGTGCTGTACAGAGAACACTGAGCCAGTCACATCAGTCAAGCTTGGAGCGGTGGAAGTAAAAAAAAAAAAAGTGTGGTGTGTGCAATATAGTGAAATGGAAAGTGTAAAATTATACAACAATGAATCCAGAATACCACCAGCTATAGAGGAATACAGCAAATCCCAGCAATATAATATACATACAGTGTATAATGTATTGCTGGGATTTGTAGTCCTCTATAGCTGAGTACATATACAGCGCAATACACCATCAGCTATGGAGGAATACAACAAATCCCAGCAATACATTTATACAGCACGTGGGGGGGGGTGCAGGTTCCCACACACTGCAGTCTCCCTGCAACGACGTGATCATCTTGGCGGGCAGCGTCTTAGCGGGCAGCGGCGGGAGAGAGCTCAGAGCTGGGTGAGGAGGGGAGGAGGTGCGGCGAGTGGCATGAAGCGTGCGGCACGCGTGGAGCCGCGAACGGAGGCAACTAATCGAAAGCTGACTAATCGATGATGGAAAACAACAACATTTTCCATCAACGATTTTAATCAACTTAGTCGATTAGTTGTTGCAGCCCCAGTCACATCAGTCTCTTTACAGAGGAGTTTACACTCTAATGCCCACATCTAAATATCACACTATTGAACTGTGCGTTCTGTACTGCTGAACTGTGCGTTCTGTACTGCTGAACTGTGCGTTCTTTACTATTGAACTGTGCGTTCTTTACTGCTGAACTGTGTGTTCTTTTCTGCTGAACTGTGCGCTCATTATTGGTGAAAGGCGAGGAGGCGGCCGGGCCCCCACTGCGGCGGAGGAGGCCTGGCCCTAGCAGCGCAGGGCCCCAGCGTTGCCGATCCAGCGGCTTCGAGACAGGCTGGGGCCCCATCAGTGCCGCTGCTCATCTGATGTCGGACCGGACGGAAGTGACGTCACTTCCGGCCAGTCTGGCGGCAGAGGAGGCCATGTGTACAGGCACCAGGAGCAGGTAAGAGGAGCTGGGAGGGAGAAAGGGGGGATGCAGCCCTGACCAGCACACCTGAGACCCCTGCAGAGCCCACCATAGAGAGTCCCAGAGGGGCTGTGCAGCAGCTATGGTGGGCTCGTCAGTGCGTCACTAAGCCCTGAGTCCATCAGGTCACTAAGCCCTGCGTCCAGCGCGTCACTAAGCCCTGAGTTCGGGGGGTCACTAAGCCCTGAGTCCAGCGGGTCACTAAGCCCTGCGCCCAGTGCATCACTAAGACCTGCATCCAGCGTGTCACTAAGCCCTGCGTCCAGTGGTTTACTAAGCCTTGAGTCCAGCGCATTACTAAGCCCTGCATCCAGCGGGTCACTAAGCCCTGAGTCCAGCGGGTCAGTAAGCCCAGAGTCCATTGGGTCACTAAGCCCAGAGTACAGCGGGTCACTAAACTCTGAGTCCATCGGGTCACTAAGCCCTGCGTCCAGCGCGTCACTAAGCACTGAGTCCAGCAGGTCACTAAGCCCTGCATCCAGCGGGTCACTAAGCCCTGTGTCCATCGGGTCACTGAGCCCTGCATCCATCGGGTCACTAAGCCCTGAGTCCATCGGGTCAGTAAGCCCAGAGTCCATTGGGTCACTAAGCCCTGAGTCCATTGGGTCACTAAGCCCAGAGTACAGCGGGTCACTAAACTCTGAGTCCATCGGGTCACTAAGCCCAGAGTCCAGCGGGTCACTAAGCCCTGAGTCCATTGGGTCACTAAGCCCAGAGTCCAGCGTGTCACTAAACTCTGAGTCCATCGGGTCACTAAGCCCAGAGTCCAGCGGGTCACTAAGCCCAGAGTCCAGCGGGTCACTAAGCCCAGCGTCCAGTGGATCACTAAGCCCTGAGTCCAGCGGGTCGCTAAGCCCAGAGTCCACGGGTCGCTAAGCCTAGACTACAGCGGGTCACTAATCCCTAAGTCAAATTCATATACTGTACTACATTGCTGTATAATGTATTGCTGGGATTTATAGTCCCTCTACAGCTGGTGCCATTTTGCATTAGAGTGTAAGCTCCCCTGTACAGAGACTGATGTGACTGGCTCAGGGTTCTCTGTACATCACTGCGGTATAGGTCAAGTTTTCCATCATCGATTAGTTGGCTTTCGATTAGTTGCCTCCGTTCGCGGCTTCACGCGTGCCGCACGCTTCATGCCACACGCCGCACCTCCTCCCCTCCTCACCCAGCTCTGAGCTCTCTCCCGACGCAGCCCGCTAAGACGCTGCCCACCAAGACGATCACGTCGTTGCAGGGAGACTGCAGTGTGGGAGAACGGTAGGTGCCGACAGTCCCAAGATCTTGGAAGAAAGTAAAGTTGCTTGAAGAGTGTGCAGGTAAGACAACCTGCACCCCCCCCCCCCCCCCCCCCCCCCACATGCTGTATAAATGTATTGCTGGTATTTGTTGTAATCCTCCATAGCTGATGGTGTATTGCGATGTATATGTACCATCAGCTATAGAGGACTACAAATCCCAGCAATGCATTATACACTGTATGCATATTATATTGCTGGGATTTGCTGTATTCCTCTATAGCTGGTGGTATTCTGTACTGCGCTGTATAATGTAATATTCCTGGGATTTGTAGTTCTCTATAGCCGGTGCCATTCTGCATTCATTGTTGTATAATTTTACACTTTCCATTTCACTATATTGCACACACCACACTTTTCTTTTTTTTTTACTTCCACCGCTCCAAGCTTGACTGATGTGACTGGCTCAGTGTACTCTGTACAGCACTGCGGTATATGTCAGAGCTATATAAATGTATAATAACAGTGTGACTGGCTCAGTGTGGCGGCGTTGCACGGGGGTGGGGTGTGCGTCCTAAAGCCATGTAACGGGCCCCAACATTTCTGATGGCTGCCCTGGGGCCACGGATGATCTCAGGAGCAGCTCAAACTGATCCCAAATGCAGGGGAAAGTGAAGTCCTATACAATTATGTCGTTGTCATCACCATTATCATACATTGGATTATGAAAAACACGATTTGGAATCACTCTGGAGGATATATTTGATCTTATGATTAAAGGCAGTGTTTGCCCAGCTATCATGACCAAGAATTAAGGTTTCTGTTATCACTATTCAGACTTCTAGTTTATTCTCTCCTAGCTCTGGCAGTGTCCCCATCCTCTCACTCCGCTGCAGTCCTCATACTGCAACACACTAGCACAAAGCCAGGCTGCTATTTATACAACACTGCGCTACTGGCACCTACCACTTCTATTCATAAAAGGGGGCGGGGATGTGTTTGTTGGCGCCCTCTTGTGGCCGCTCGCCGCAGCTTCCTTCCACCGCCGTCTGACGACATCAGTTCCACGCCCCCTTTTGTTGCCAGGCTACGGCTTCTTGCAGCGCTGGCGTCTTTTCCCGGCGTGCCCCGGACGCAAGATGGCAGCTGAGAGATGTGTGATGCAGAAAGAGAGGGGTGAAGAGGAGATGTGAGAGGAATGGAGGAGTCGTCTGTGTTCCTTCTGTGCCTGACGGCCACCAGCGGGGTGCCCCTGTATTGTCGCAGCAAAAGCAGCAGCAGGCAGGTAATACCCCACTGTGCACGGTTAGTGCAGGTGAGGGACTACAAATCCCAACCTGCTTTGGGAGCCTCAGTTGATAGCATGGCTCTAATGTTTTCAGTAGGGAAATTGTTCCAGCATACACAGAGAGACTTTTAGGGGAGTCTTATATTCCAGCCTGACTTGGGGGGGCCTCCAAAGGGAGCCTCAGATCCTGGCATACCCCTGGAACCTCCGCAAGGGAGCTTCAAATCGCAGCATGCCCAGGGAGTTTCCAAAATGGAGCCTTACATTGCAGCATGCCCTGAGAGCCTTGAATCTAATTCTGCTTTAGAAGTGTTTACATGGGAGCCTCAAATCCCAGCATGCCTTGGGATCCCCCCAGAGTAGCCTCAAATCCCATTACGGTCTGCGAGCCTCTTCAGGGTAGCCTCAAATCCCAGCATGCCTTGGGATCCCCCCAGAGTAGCCTCAAATCCCAGCACGGTCTGGGAGCCTCTTCAGGGTAGCCTCAAATCCCATTACTGTCTGGGAGCCTCTTCAGGGTAGCCTCAAATCCCATTACGGTCTGGGAGCCTCCTCAGGGTAGCCTCAAATCCCATTACGGTCTGGGAGCCTCCTCAGGGTAGCCTCAAATCCCATTACGGTCTGGGAGCCTCCTCAGGGTAGCCTCAAATCCCATTACGGTCTGGGAGCCTCCTCAGGGTAGCCTCAAATCCCACCATGGTCTGGGAGCCTCTGCAGTGGAGTCTTTTGTGCACTAGTAATAGGCAGTTGGAATGGAATGTTGTCCTGGATTTGTACATCTTGGACTAAACATCAAGCACAATAGAGAGACAGTGTATGGCTGTGGTTCTATGTGGTCGTAGTGGGATATTCAAAGGAGAATGTTTAAGCCCCGACAACGGTTCCATGTGAATGGAGGTTGGTCATAGGTCAGTTGGTCCTAAGAGATCTTCTAGTCACACTGTTCTCCAGCCCCCACATTCTTCCCCAGCCCCCGCATTCTTCCCCAGCCCCCGCATTCTTCCCCAGCCCCCGCATTCCTTGGGTGGCTGTGATGTCTGATCTCAGCAGTGTGATACTAGAGACGGCCATACACCAGTAACTTTTCATTTGAAATACAATTGTTTTCAGAACGTGGGTTCCATGTTCTAATGGTAAAAGTAGAATTAAATTTAGGGCTGCAACAACTAATCGACATAATCGATTATTGAAAAAGTTGTCAACTTTTACAATAATCGATTAATCGGCTTCCGATCAGTTGGCCCTGTTCACAGCTCCACACACTGTGCGCCGCACCTCCTCCCCACCTCACGCTCGCCGCTGCCAGACCCGCTCGCATCCACGCTCCACACGCCGCACCTCCTCACATTTCC
>NW_017306933.1:757148-762583 GCF_000935625.1 Nanorana parkeri
TCAGGGTAGCCTCAAATCCCATTACGGTCTGGGAGCCTCCTCAGGGTAGCCTCAAATCCCATTACGGTCTGGGAGCCTCCTCAGGGTAGCCTCAAATCCCATTACGGTCTGGGAGCCTCCTCAGGGTAGCCTCAAATCCCATTACGGTCTGGGAGCCTCCTCAGGGTAGCCTCAAATCCCATTACGGTCTGGGAGCCTCCTCAGGGTAGCCTCAAATCCCATTACGGTCTGGGAGCCTCCTCAGGGTAGCCTCAAATCCCATTACGGTCTGGGAGCCTCCTCAGGGTAGCCTCAAATCCCATTACGGTCTGGGAGCCTCCTCAGGGTAGCCTCAAATCCCATTACGGTCTGGGAGCCTCCTCAGGGTAGCCTCAAATCCCATTACGGTCTGGGAGCCTCCTCAGGGTAGCCTCAAATCCCATTACGGTCTGGGAGCCTCCTCAGGGTAGCCTCAAATCCCACCATGGTCTGGGAGCCTCTGCAGTGGAGTCTTTTGTGCACTAGTAATAGGCAGTTGGAATGGAATGTTGTCCTGGATTTGTACATCTTGGACTAAACATCAAGCACAATAGAGAGACAGTGTATGGCTGTGGTTCTATGTGGTCGTAGTGGGATATTCAAAGGAGAATGTTTAAGCCCCGACAACGGTTCCATGTGAATGGAGGTTGGTCATAGGTCAGTTGGTCCTAAGAGATCTTCTAGTCACACTGTTCTCCAGCCCCCACATTCTTCCCCAGCCCCCGCATTCTTCCCCAGCCCCCGCATTCTTCCCCAGCCCCCGCATTCCTTGGGTGGCTGTGATGTCTGATCTCAGCAGTGTGATACTAGAGACGGCCATACACCAGTAACTTTTCATTTGAAATACAATTGTTTTCAGAACGTGGGTTCCATGTTCTAATGGTAAAAGTAGAATTAAATTTAGGGCTGCAACAACTAATCGACATAATCGATTATTGAAAAAGTTGTCAACTTTTACAATAATCGATTAATCGGACACTTGTTTTTACATATATCTTCTGCAACAAGCAGTAGATATATGCAAAAACATTTAAAAAAATAATAATAAAAGTTACCAAATAGGTAATCACTTACCTGTGTCTCCGCCGCTCGCTCCCATCTGGAGATTCTTGAGCGGCCATGAAGGATGATGGGGCATGCGCAGTAGTGATCTTTGGCTGGGAGAAGAGGAGAGACACACAGGGTAAGTCAATGCTCGCAGCCGGAAGCGTGCACACGCACAAACACTGTGGGACACAGAAGGCTCGGCAGTCAGCGCTGGATCAGAGACCAGCACAAGCGCTGGAGGGACTCCTGAAAACAAGTGGAAGAAGATGATGATCGGATCAAGAGGAATCATTTAAGGTAAGTCCAGAATTGGGGGGGATGGGGGTCTAACCGATTATCGTTTTTGTCCGTGATGGTGAACAAATTTAACGACGCAGGATGGAAAAACATTTCTTGAGTGAATGAAATTCTAGTAGTGAATGTGGTTTTGTTCAGGAAACTCCACTTAGTCCAAAATCAAATGATACAATCAAAGGAAATGGAGACCTATCACAAAGTCTCTGATGGCATTATCGAATGTTCTGACGAGATTGTCCTTCTGAACATTGTATGGCCAGCTTAAGGCTAGCAGTTTGTGCAAAATAGGAGAGATGGGGGGCACAAGACATCTGCTCTAGGGGGTGTAGGAGGTTTAAAGCCCATCTCCAGGCAAAAATAACCCTCCTTACCCATTAAGACCTTTTTTTCCCCCCCTACTTTTTGAAACAAGGATATACTTACTTAAGTCTGCTATACAGGTCTCCATTGGCACCATTTCCAGGGAGCTGGTGATTCAGTGCTGCAAATTCCCATGCTGATTGGTCTCTGCTGATGCCCTTTTTGCTGATATCACTATTAAAAATCCTTTTCTGGTTCCTGAAGGGACACCACCACTGGACAGCCAATAGGAAGTGTCTACGTCATGCAGACAGTGATGTGAGCACCTGAAGGATCCCATCTGTGCAAAGAAGACTCGGGACCACAACGTCATGTGACTGCAGATACTTAGACTGTAAAAAGGACATTTAGGAATTGGAAAATATCTTTTTAAATTTAAAAGTGAAATTAGCTTAAAAACCTTTTGACTTTGTTTTAAATGCTGATACAATCACTTACAATGGACGCTGCATCTTGATGTGTAAAAGGTGTTACTTTCCTGCAGAATCAGGTGGACTCCTGAGCACTGGTCTTGATCTCCTGATTTAGGGCCTTTTCACATGAGTTTCAGGTCCGGATCAGCAGACGCTGGGCTATGTGTTTTGCCGCGTTTTTGATGCGTTCCAGTAAAAAAACTGGAGTGGGGCTGTCAGTATATTAGCTGCAGTGCGTTTTTGACGCGTTTTTGATGCGTTTTGCTCTTCCGGGCCGTTTCCTGACCGGACTGCGCACGTGAGAACTGTAGCCCTTAAAACACATAGGGATACATAGGGATGCATTTTTAGTGCAGGAGCGTACGTATCAGGTCAGCACAGAAAACGGACGTCGTGTGAACAGGCCTTTAGGGTGGCTCCTTTCCCTTGCAGGGTCCTATGGAGTCACCCTTGTGCTAGTAAGGTGTGTGTGCCTCCACCAACACACAGACACAGCAAGGCAAGACATTTCTCTACTCTCTGCTCCCCTCCCCGCCCTCTTCCCTTCTCCAAGCTAGTATGATGGAGCTGCTGTAGATTGCTCTGTCCCTTGTGATCTTGTACTGGACAGGGTGTTCAGGGAGGCCGAGCTGAGAGAGTTGGAGGTAGCTGTTCAGAAACATGATGACTGTAAGTGTTTGGTCAAAAAAAGTAAAGAAATACCTTGCTGAACAATGTTCGATTGGTCTGGATTCATTATTTACAAAAAAAGTTTGAGTGTAACACTACTTCAATGTCGGCAATTAGAGGGGAGGGGGGCAGAGAGTATCTCTAAATCTGATCCTGCATTTCATGGTGATATTTCTTTGTTTTCCAGCTGACTTTCTCTGTGATTGGATCACTCAATGGAGTGCACATGTTTGCAAATAACCAAGATGTTTTGCTGACTTCTACACGTACAGAGAACAGCAGAGTGCTATGGAGAACCTTCCATGACAGGTGAGTGACAGATGACCGCAACATTGCTTGTATTGTGTCTTGTACTGCATTGCTTTCATGTTACTGGTTATTGTTCTCCTGGGAAAATACACCTTAGGGCTATTTACATACATGCTTTGAAAAGGAGAAGTGCAAGGACTAGAAGAGGATGTGTTGGCCAAAATGGCTTAATACACAAGTGTTGGTTTATTGCTTTGCACTGTGGTTCTTAGGGCTTGTTCACACCAGCAGCTGCTCTCAATTGCACAGCTGCTTTTGTGCCTGTGCCCGGACTGTACAGATGCACTCAATTGCTTTTTTTTATTTATAGAGATGTCAGTGAAGTGGCATTTCATTAAAGGAGAGCTCTGAGGTGAGTGATTTCCACTCATCCTCATAGTTAGAGCCGACCTGTGACGAAGAAGCTGTCACAGGTCGGCTCTATTTATCGGGAAGTGAGCAGAAACATACCACCGATCTGCTCAATTCCCGATAGTCTCCCTGCAGTAAGCGGGGACTGTCACTCTCGGCTCCCCGCAGGGATTCCCCCCTCCCCTCTCTGATCCTCCAGCGCTGAGTGGAGGAACGACCAGGGGAGGGGGGGGGTCGGGCACAGCTGGCTCTGCCACTAGATAGGCAGAGCCCGCTGTCACTCATGCAGCTGGGTGGATCTCGACAGTATTGTCGGGATCCGTCTTGGCTGCGGCGCTCTCAGTATATCGCGGGCAATAGCCTGCAATATACTGAGCTTTGGGTCACGGGAGGAGGCTAGTATATGTCCTCCCGTGACCCTAAAGAGAACTATGGGGAGAAACACTTACCCCATAGTTCTCTTTTAAGTTCTATTGGCTCACCGAAGTGCGATGTGGTTGTACCGTGTCTCACTGCAGCGTGCTAATGCTGTACTTTGCAAGTGCACACCACTGGTGTGAATTGTCACCACCCATGACCAGGCAAATTGTCTTTTCGCGTGTTCGGGCTGCATGCAGATGGTGTGAACGAGCCCTGAAAGTGGAACTCTAGGCATATTGCTAACTCAAAAACTGTGCCATTTCCAAATTAAACAATTATCCAGTGCCATTAGTTCTGTGTTCATGTAAATGTGGGTGGAAGCATCTGTATGAGCTGGCATTGCAGTCCTCATTTATTCATATTGCTTGTCTTAGTAGACCTTCGAAGAAGGCCCCCTCCATTTGTGGCATGGTTGGTGGATGTATATCATCCTGTGCCCATGTGTACAAATGTAAACTTGACTCTGGTGTGTTATACTTTGGCATTGAAAACCACATACAAATGAGGAACTAAAATGATTCTCTAACCACTCGAGGACCATCTGCACTATATAAACATTCTAGATGGCTTTACCTCACAGGGTAAAGTATATTTTGAGTAAGTGCCAATTTTACATTATTTTTGTAGTGTTTTATCTCTACGCAATAAATTATATCACTTTTAAATTTTCATGCGTGCTCTTTTGCATTTTCAGTAAATGAAAGGGATTTGTAGATTAGTCACCAGATGTAGGGTAGATAAGCTATTGCAGTGAATCACAAAAGCTATTTCAAATGCCGATGAAGTCACTTAAAATGGATGTTTAACCACTTCAAGACCGGGTGTTTAGACCCCCTTCCTGGCCAGGCCATTTTTCAGTATTCAGCGCTGCAGTACTTTGACTGAAGTTTATTCCGTCATGCAACGCTGTACTGAAATGAATTTTATACCATTTTTTGGGGACAGATAGAGCTTTATTTTGGTGGTATTTAATCACCACTGGGGGTTTTATTTTTTACTATAATTAGGAAAAATTAAAGAAAATTTTGAAAAAAAAAAGTATTTTTTTACATT
Organism: Nanorana parkeri; assembly: GCF_000935625.1. Classification (NCBI taxonomy): domain Eukaryota; kingdom Metazoa; phylum Chordata; class Amphibia; order Anura; family Dicroglossidae; genus Nanorana; species Nanorana parkeri. Next base: position 762,086 of record NW_017306933.1, read on the forward strand.
GTTAGGAAAATTTATTATTACCCAGTTTTTTGGTAAAATATAAAAGTCAGGGTCACGTCCGAAAACTACCATACCCAAAATTGGCCATAGGCGACACTTTAAAAGCTTTTACCGCTCATCAGTTTAGTGTTATCAGTGATTGATGGCCCTAGACTTATTGCTCTCACTGCGACGTTCGCGGCCATATGTAAATTCTTTTTTATGTGTTGCTTTACATTTTTTTGGGGGGGGAACTTACATTTTTTTTCCTTTTTTTTGTTTTTTTGTTTTTTTGTTTTTGTTTTTTTGTTTACTAGAACTTTATTGCTATCACATACGAGGCTAATAAAACCCCCCTATGTGATAGCAAAATATGTGACAGGTCCTCTTTATGGACACATCAGGGGTCTCCACGACCCCTAATGTCACCTAGGACCCCCCAAAAGAAGCTGATGAAGCCCAGATCTGCTCCATCAGCTTCTTTCCAGCTTCTGAAGCTGGAGAGTGACACAAGAATGC
>NW_017306933.1:762823-773473 GCF_000935625.1 Nanorana parkeri
GGGGAACCGATCGGCACCCCATACACGCGATCCGCCGGCTCTACAGCCGGCGGATCGCTTGTACGGTAACAGGCATCGCTGTCTGTTTTTAATTTTCGGCCGTTTCCCGCTCGCGCGCGCGTCTGGGCGGACTTCTAAAGACGCCCGCTCAGATCTAGAGGGCTCCGGGCCGGCCGTAGTAAAAAAAAGTGGTTAAAAGTTTTAGTTTCCTGCAGAATCCACTGGTCCCCTGGTCACTGGCTCTGATATCTGTTTTAGGGTGGCTCCTTTCCCTTTCAGGGTCTTGTGGAACCCACCCTTGTGTGTGCGCTAGTGAGCTGTGTGTGTATCCACAAACACACAGACACAGCATGGCAAGTCAGTCCCCTAATCCCTACAGTATGATGGTGTGTCACCGGCACTCCATACCACGTGTTGACCTGTCCCTTTATCAGTCTTGGTGTTTGAAGTGATAACATGGATGGCAATGTGTTGCAGAATCGCCAAAAGTAGAAATCACCAGCACTTAAAAGAGAAATATGGGGTAAGTGTTTTTCCCCATAGTTCTCAGGGTTATGGGAGGACATAAACTAGCGTCCTCTCGTGACCCAAAGCTCAGTATATCGCAAGCTACAGCTCGCAGTATACTGACATTGCCGCAGCTAGAATGGATCCCGACATTAATGTTGAGATCCACCCAGCTGCGTGATTGACAGCTGGCTCTGCCTATCTAGAGGCAGAGCCAACTGTGCCCGCCCTGCCAGTCAGCGCTGGAGGATCGGACAGGGGAGGGGGGAATCCCTGCAGGGAGCCGTGAGTGAGTGACAGTCACGGCTCTCTGCAGGGACATGATCGAGGAATGAGCGAGCGACAGTATGTGTCCCGATCAGTTTAATTGTCACACGTCGGCTCCAACTATGAGGCTGAGTGAAAATCACTCGCCTCATTGTTCTCCTTTAACTTAAAACGTGAAATTTTGACACTTTTTTTATTAACACATCATGTGTCATCAAGCCGACATTCGGGGGCCGCTCGAGGTCCCTTCTTCAGGGGAACATAGTGACACTATGTCGGGCTGAAGAATGGACCCTGCGTGGCCCCCAAAACTTTGGATTGATGATGCATGTGACATGTTAATAAAAGCAGCAATATTTCACACTTTAAGTTGAGTGCTGGTGATTTCTACTTTTGACGAGTCCCCTGATCGTATGATACTGCTCTATCCCTTGTGATCTTGTACTGGACAGGAAGTTCAGGGAAGCTGAGCAGAAAGAGCGGGAAACACAAAGACTGTGAGTATTTGGGCAAAAATATAGAGAAATGCTTTGCTGAGAACATTTATATTTGTTGGATTTGGATTCATTGAAAAGAAGTTTGAGAGTTTTAATACTACTTTAACAGAGTAAAACCACACTTTGCCAAAGGTTACCAAAGGCACTACCGAATATGAACTATTCAGCCCATAAAAATAAACTTTTGCTTAACCAGTGCCCAAAAACCCTGCTTCAGTCTGTCTTAAGGTGCCCATACACTGCTCGAATCTCGTGCGAGAATCGGGCGAAATCCCGCTATCGTACGAGAATCGAGCAGTGTGAACAAAGACGTGCAACCGTTTCTACTGTACGGTCGCACGTCTTTTGTCGAACCAACATACTCGAAAACCCGCCGAGAATCGTACGATTGTCGGAGGGTTTCTAGCCTGCTCGTTCGATAGCTGCGGAACGGGCACACTGCCCGTTTTTGCATTGCGGTCATCGGAAGCCCACCCCTCAGCGGGGCGGGCTTTCGATGATCGCAAGTACGATCTGCCCGTCCAAGGTGGGCAGATCGTACGAGCTTTCAATAAGCATACGACCATCGCAAGACAAGAGTCTTGCGATGGTCGTAAGGTGTATGGGCACCTTTTAAGATCCCCACACACCTTACGATAATCGTGGGAAATCCCGCAATCGTACGATTATCGTAAGGTGTGTGGAAGCCGTGCGACCTCTACTACTGTAAGGTCGCACGGCTTTTAACTTACGGACATGTTCGAAAACCCACACACAAGCGCACACTGCCTGTTCGGCATTACGGTCATTGGAAGCCCCTCAGGGGGCGTGGCTTGCGATTATAGCAAGTACGATCTGCCTATGCAAGGTAGGCAGATCGTACGATTTTTTAAGTACCTTACAACCATTGCAAGACAAAAGTCTTGCGATGGTTGTAAGGTGTGTGCCCAGCCCTAGAGACCTGGTTATTTCACCTTTTGGGTTTCTCACACAGTATAGAAAAGGGGAAATCATACTGTCCAACATTTCCTCCACATCAAAGGCAACTCTGTCCTTCCTCTGACAGTCATGCATGTCTTTTCTCTGTATACATTAGTGGCTGTGGGGAGTGGTTATACTGTATATATTGATGAGGACTTAGCTGTTGACATCTGACAAAAAGTCTACATTTGCATATCAGAAACAGATCTGACAGCAGTGACATCATCACTGTGCTGTATATAGCCTTTGCATGGACCAGAGCTGTGGAAGGGACGCAGAAGGCTCCACCCACTACAGGCTGCCTGCAGAGAGCTACAGGAGGTACAGAGACAAGTCACTCTGCAGTAAGAATGAGAACAACAATCTCAGACAGTGCGCTGAAGAATGTTTCCTGAACAAGAGATAGCATAAAAGGAAACATGCCACACATGCATGAAGCAGCAGTTTTAGTTCAGAATAGATGACAGGTTGACTTTACACTGCAAATACTACGTCATGCATAGGTGGGCAAAGACTAGCACACAAAGATACATTTTCACTATCTATTCTTCTGATTTCAGTAATTGCGAATAATAACTTTTTGCGCTGGCACGGTGATGATGATTCCAAAGATCAAAAAGATTCTCAGTATTCCACAATGTCATATAAAAGCATTGTTGCCTCCTTTTATAGAGTACCACGATTCTTTGTTTTACCCTATTTTTTAGATTGAATCCTTTTCTTTTGTGTTTTTTTTCAGCATCAACCTAATAGTGATGTCATGTGATATGAAAACCAGTGACCACTCATTAAATAAACTTTTGGAGAATGTATTTAGCGCCATGGTAAGTGATCCAATATTCTCTGGATAAGTCCAGAGTCCTCCCTTTATGTGGTTTAATTGTGAGCAACTGGAGCCCCCCCAAAGGGAACTACAACTGACATGTGTTCACTTCTGTGACCCCAAATGTCCTCCAGATCATCTGATGTCATCTGTTGTGACCTGAAGATTAATCTGGAAAGGGAATATTTTTTAGGACGTTTTTTAGTTCATTGACGCGCGTTCGACGCTCGTTTTTATACCTCCCTGGCGGTGTGATTTTTTTATTTTTATTTTTTCCTTTTATTTTCTATCTTCTTTTTTTTTCTTCGGGATTTTTTAAACTTTCAAACTTCCCGTCGGTTCCGCCCCCTTGTGACGCGGCCGCTCGCAAGGGACGGAAGACGGCAGCGGCCGGAGGACACAGCTGGGATCGCGGACAAGGTAAGACTTAAGCTGTATTCCCGAGTGTGGCTCGGGGTTACCGCTTTGTTAACCCCAAGCCACACTCGGGGATATAAATGGATGCGCGCGGAAATACGCCCCAAAAGAAGCTCCTGTACTTGTTTGGGCGTAGGACGTTTTTCAGCGTGTTTCTATGCGCTGAAATACGCCCAGGTGGGAACCATGCCCATTGGAATTAATGGGATTTCACCGCTTGAGCGTTTTACAGCGCTGTAAAACGCCCAGGTGTGAACCAGCACTTAGAGCCCTCATTTTAGTTTACAAATTCTGCATTTAAACTCTACGAGCTCTACATTGATGGGCTGGAACAGATTTAATGCATAGCTTATTTACAAAGTGCTTGCGATTTTCCATCTTAAAAATATTTGTTAGTTTTTAAGTCAACACACATTCACAATGGCCCTTCTGTACATTAACATTGAAATACAGCCATTGTACTGAAGAATTCATATCTGGAAATTTAAATGATACCCATAATCCATTATTCACCATAGAATGTTGACGTGTGTATCAAAAAAATAGGAGAAAATATTTTGAGTTGTATACTAAATACGTTTTTTAAAAACACTGTCAACCTTTATTTTTCTGCTGTCATAAAAATATATTTAGGGTATTAAAAAAAAAAAAAGTAAGGCCTCATATGTGCTAAAAAAGGACATGCTGGCTCTGTCTCCTGCTGTTATTTAACTATAAGCTTCCAATTTGAGGCTCTCCAGGGGAAATTAACTCCTGGATAGGTCATCACCAGCTGCATTTTCAGTGCACTCACTGTTGCTTTGCCCTCCTCCTGCATCTGTGGCCATATATAATGACTCGCTGCCCGGCTTCCTGATACCGGAAGTATCGGGCTAGGCATAGGAGTATTTGGGCGAGTAAGAGTACTCGCCCAAATACTCGGCATCAGCACCGATACCATTATCGGTATCGGTGCATCCCTACATTTTAAGACGTTAAAACATATTTACTGTATTAGATGACACGTTCACTTTAAACGTTTATTGAGATTTTTAGATGTTTTTTGAGAAAAACTGCACGTGTTTACGCAAGCAAATTGTTTTGCACATTTGTCATAGAGACGTGTAACATATGTATTTCTTTTTAGGTTCTTGTAATTGGGCTGGAAGACCTTATGAATATAAAAAATGTAGAACGGCTAAAAAAAGAGCTGCGGGTAAGTGAGCCACTACTTGAGGAAAACCTCCTCAATTTTGGGGTTGATTTACTAAAGGCGTAGAGTCTGATCACTTAACAAGGTGATAATTCCCTTATCTTAGTAAAGAAAGAGAAGCCGTCTTCACTTTGAGAAGCTTGTCCACAGAGAATGGTAGCATGTACTATTACATGCAAATGGCTGTGGGCACTGGCAGCTATCATTGTACTGTGCAGCACCTCCTACCCACACCTGTCGCCAGATCGCTTCTGCGTCCCGAAGAAGGGTCCGCAGCAAAAATTGAAAAAAGGGCCTCAGTCATGAAGGGGTTAAATGAGGGCGGGCGTTTTTAGTCCTTTCCCGCCCTGCTCGTGCACGCTGCTGGGCGGCAAGCATGAGTGGGAAATCTGCTTGAAATTTAAACAGCCAGCAATAGCTGTTTACGTACAAGCGTTCCGGCGTCTGTAGAGACGTTCAATGGCTTGTATTATGCGTGTAGGTGTGCGGCCCCCTCCTCCTCCGCCGATCCTAAACTCCGCTGTGCCTGATGCGGGACCGGCACAGCGGCTCTGTGACAGGACTTCAGAGGGAGCTCAGTAGGCGATCCCCTCTGATCTCCTCCCCGTTCTCTAAATGCAGGAAATTATTTATTTTATACCACTTCTGCATTCAGCTGTCATTCCCAGCTACAGAAGCCGGAGAGAAGCTGGTGAAGCAGATGTCTGCTTAGATCAGCTTCTCTGGGGGTCTCTTGGTGACGGTAGGGGTCTTAGAGGCCCCTGATGAGGCCCCCTAAAGAGGATCGGTCGCTGTTTATTGGCTATTACATAGTGGCCTTGTTACCCCACTATGTGATGGCAATAAAGTGATAATTTTAGGGCCATTATTCACTGCGCCGTTGCATTGCGACCCTTTTTGATGCGTTTTTTCCCCTGCATGTCACTGGATGATGCCACAACCCTGTTTTTTTTAATTTATGCGTTTCAGTGCGTAGGGCCAGTTCACACCATATGCAGTTGTGATGCAGTCCGTTTATTTTGACTGCTGCAGTCAAAATACATCACAGTGCTTTCCTATGGGCTTTCTTGTGCTTAATTCACACCATTGCAATCCGTTCAGATGCAGTCAGAAAAAGTACTGCTTGTCCTATTTTACCTGCATCTAACTGCACCGATAAACGCAACGGAACGCATACAAAAACCCCAAAACAATTGATTGTGGCATCATCCTGGGACATCTAGGGGGAAAAACCGCATCTGAACGCATCAAAACGGATGGCAATGCAACTGCGCAGAGGCATGCAGTTTCTGGGGTGAACTAACCCTTAAGGCTCTGCATAAATACAAACTGACAAAGGTGTTCTCCTATCAAATGCAATGCAAAGTTAAACATATACTAAAGTTTGTGGTGGCTAGGCAGTGTCCTTTTTCAATGCTAATATTTTTTGTTTAATCCCACTAGGGCCAATATATGCATGGAGTTTGCATATTGTCACTGTTTATGTATTTATTCTGAGTGTTTTCCTCCACATTCATGTACAGTATATATAACAACTGGATGAAAGTAAAATACTTCTTAAAATCTGAGAACTTAGCCATAGCAACCAATCCGATTTTCTCCAGTATTCTCTGGGGAACAGAAGCTTGAAATCTGATTGATCACAAGTAGAGCTTTCATTCTCCAGTTTCAGACCACTTTGACCTTAGAGTGCGTTTGTGTTTGCTAGCATGCATGTAGAAGAGATTGAAGACAAAGTCCTCTTTTTACAAAAAAATACATGCACACACATTCATTAACCACTTGAAGTCCGTGGTGTTTACACCCCCTTCCCATCCAGGCCATTTTTCAGTATTCGGCGCTGCGGTACTTTGACTGACATTTATTCCGTCATGCAACGCTGTACAGAAATTAATTTTATACCATTTTTTGGGGACAGATAGAGCTTTCTTTTGGTGGTATTTAATCACCACTGGGGGTTTTATTTTTTACTATATTAAGGAAAAATTACCGGGAAAAACAAACAAAAAAACTGTTTCCCCTATATTAAATTATAAAACATTTATTATTACCCAATTTTTTGGTAAAATATAAAAGACGGGGTCACATCGGATAAAAAGACACCAAACATGTCAAGCCTTAAAATTGCGCGCATGCGCGAAACCTCAAAAAACGATAGTACCCAAAATTGGCCATAGGCGACGCTTTAAAAGCTTTTACCACTCATCAGTTTAGTGTTATCAGTGATTGATGGCACTAAAATGATCGCTCTCACTGCGACGTTTGCGGCGATATGTAATGTGTAGCGCTATTGTCGTTTTCGCGCGCTGATGCATCTGACGCATATTTACGTTTATATGTGCGTAAACGTGGGGGTGGAGGACTTAAACATTTTGTATTTTTTTTTTAAACTTTTTTGTTTTGACTTTTATTTTAACTTTTTTTTTTTTTATATATATTTATTTATTTTTACACTTATTGTTATTGCTGTACATAGGGGGATAACTGCAGGAGGTTAAATTAAAAAAAAATGTGCATTTTTTTATTTTCTTGCATTGGATTCTGTAAAGCATTGCAACCGCGATCAGTCCCCCCTTCCCAGCCTGCAGGCAGAAGAGCCGTGCAATTTAGCTAAGTGGGGGAGTGGTTGGGGTGAGGGGCTGGTATATGGGACCATGTTTCATGTTACACCCTGCATATGGGTGTGACATGAAACATGGTGTGAAATGTAAACTTAGCCTTAGGCCTTGTTCACACCAAGCGCGTTCCAGGAGCAGAGGAGAGCAGTTACAGACCGGAGAAAAACTGCGTCCAATGTATTCCAATGGTATTTTTAGCTCCAGTTCACATCGCAGCGTTCAGTTCCAGAGCAGGTAAAAAAACTGCAGCAGGCCCTATTTTACCTGCTCTGGAGCGCGTGCAAGCGCATCAAAAACGCATACAAACGCCTGGAACGCACTGAAAGCCCATTTTTAAACTGTAAAAAAAAGTATTTGTTTTTTTTAACCAAAAGCGCAGCACAACTGCGTGTGCAGAAACTCATGCAGATCTGCTCTGCATGTGGTGTGAACAAGGCCTTAAGGTGCCCATACACCTTACGATTATCGTACGAAACTTTTCGTCCGATGATCGACCCGTCGTACGATTGTCGTACGGCGGCCCCATCCTGCCCCGATTATCGCAAGGTTCAATCAGCGATAGTTAGAAAACCTGAACAAATTGCGGTAATCGACCGCACATATTTTCGTTTGCGCTCGAGCAGTGTTAATCGTACGACTTTTGACGTACGGAAACGCCACCAACCTTGCGAAAATCGTACGATCGACCTGAAGTTTCCGAACATGCAGGAAAGACAAAAGTCGTACGATTGTACAGTACTGGCGGTTGCACACTACCCATACACCTTACGATTGTCGTCCGAAAGTCGATCGCATACGATTATCGCACCTTTAGACAGGGACAGATTATTGCCGTGTAATATACTGGTAGTATGAAAATTATACACATTGCTGATGTTTTACGAAAGACATGGCAAGTGTGATTTCTCCATTTGCATCACTGGTGCTGGATTCATATTCTTTGGAAGTTGGTAGAGGTTATACATTATTGAGGTCTTATGTACTTAAGCAATGGAAAAAAACAAAACAATGCCACAGGCATAGAACTGTGTCCTTATCTATATGTATTTCATTAATACATTTCCAGGTTTCTATAACATATCTTTAATATAAAATGTAATACATCTTTAATGTCACATGTTGTTGTTTTTGCTTCTCTCTTCAGGCTTGTTACAAGTTGATCGACAGCTTTTTAACTGAATCTGAGAAGATGGGAGATCTAACACAATGTGTAGACTGTGTCATTGCTCACGATGCGGCCATTCTCCAGGTTGGTGTAAAGTTTATCCGAACAAAAAGTAATTGCATTCAATTGAAAAAATATGTAACTCTTATGTGAAAACACATAGGCCCTTTTAAAATGTATTCCAAATTTATGGCAAATTGGCTAATCTGTGCCAGCATGTGAAAGAAATGTATCAGAAGGTTCTTCTACACTTTTATTATATGAATTAATAGTTAATCCGTAATTAGCCCTCTTCTTAGTGTTTAAAGTGTATACCTGGGAAAAGGGATATATTAGTAATACATGCACGTTTTCCCCATGTTTATACCTTTTAAAAATACAGGTACATACCTGTTGGTCTGCCAGAAATCCAGTGTGCTCCCAACATCCTGTTTGGATCTACTTTGATTACCCCCTGAGCCCCACCTCTGCCTCTCTCACTTCACATCAACCACTGATTTTATTTTCCAGCAAAACAATGTTTCTGCCTTAAAGGAGAACTATGAGGTGAGTGCTTTTCACTCGCCTCGTAGTTCTAGCCGACCTGTGACAATGAGACTGTCACAGGTCGGCTTAGTAGATCGGGAGGTGAGCGAACACAAAGGAATGATTGTTGTCGCTCTGAGCCATTGAGCGAGTATCAGCAAAACAGCAGAATTCGTTAAATGTTCAAGAGCAGCTGTTGTTAAAGTGTTTAAAGACTGGACTCACAGCTGAAAACTGGGTCTGAACGTGCGAATTGTGGCCGTCAGCGACTAGTCAATATGTGGGTACCAATATAGTGAAATGAAAAGTGAAAACAATTATACAGCAATTAATGCAGAATGGCACCGGCTAAAGAGGACTCCAAAACCCAGCAATACATTATACAGCACAATGCAGAATACCACCAGCTATATAGGAATGCGTAGCAATGCCACGGAGCATGCTGGCGACACAGGCACCCAGGACTCTCAGCCAGAGGGGCTGAGAGGTTCCAGAAGGTTGCATGGAAGAAGCTGACCTTTCAGTTTCTTCCGCTTTTTCTGGATTGTAGCTGTGATCTGGAACTTTGGATATTTCTTATAGTTCTGAGTAGGATGAAATCTCCAGTACTGGGGTCATGTGTTGATCAGGTGGCGTCTTTCTTTCTCAACACATTTCTTGCAACCCTGTTGACTATTTTCAACAAAAAGTTTGAGGGTTCTGTGATCACCCCTCAATATCTTAGCAATTTCAAGAGTGCTGCATCCCTCTGAAAGACTTTTTAAAATTTTTGACTTTTCAGAGTCGGAAAAGAAGCTGCCTAATTATTATGCACACCTTGAGATAGGGTGGTAATCTCCTAAGGCCACACCCTCCCTCATTGCACAAATACACATAGTTACATAGTTACATAGTATTTGAGGTTGAATAAAGACATTAGTCCATCAAGTCCAACCTATTAGGATCTCATTCTAGGAGTACCCGTACCCCTGTATATTACCTGTACCCCTGTATATTACGGTCCACCTGATATGCTTAAATCCAATAAGCCTTCAAGTTTGTACAGCTTGGTTGGACAATATGCATAAAAATGGTGATTTGGTAAAAAAAAAATTGTCTAATTGTGCACACGGTGTATTATAATTTTGCTTTTAGATTTAGATACACTTTAACAGTAGCCCTGAGGTTATTGCGGTCATTTATATCTATGGATAGTGTAAGAGTGTGCACGTCTTCAGACATGGACATTTTACATTTAAGCCTACCGTACCTGCTAAGTGACACTAATTCTTCACCCTTGCATTTTGTTTTTTGCACCAGCTTGCTATAAAATCTCAGTGGCCCTCAGTAATCCAATCTACGGCCCCTGAATGTGGGCCTGCAACAATAAGACAAATGTTTTTTTGCAGGGTACAGCATTTCCCTTCCTCTGACTTCACTACAGCCCCAACTATATCCACCAAAGCATTGAATGGATGTCTTATAACAAAGAATCAAACATCAAGAGCCCATATTTTTAACATAATGAAAAACCTGATGATTCTGCATGCAGTCCACTATATAAAACTCATAGTAAGATAAATTATGTGACTTTGCAGAGCTGCTGTGCTTCATGCATAGCTACAGCAGTTCTCCTTTACCACCCCCCCCCCCCCCCCCCCACACCCGCCCCCCAGACCCCTCACCCAGACCCCACACAT
>NW_017306933.1:773758-777652 GCF_000935625.1 Nanorana parkeri
ATCAGACATTCGGGTGCAATCATGTTGTTTTCTCCCTCCCCCCCCCCCCCCCCCCCCTGCCATATTAGTGGGCCATGATTTCAGATTTACTTACAGCACCATCACATTTTAAATTAAATTGCAGGCCATTTATAGTGGTCTATAAAGGTTTGTTATATATTGTATCTGTTGCTTATGAAAGTAAACTGATGTTCATTTTAACCTACAGAAAGATTTGTAATTTTTTTTTTTCTCCCACTTTTTATGACAGGAATGCCTTGATGGGTTCACACAGGCAGCAGAAAGCGAGTTTGGCTGTCTCCTGACTGGAGGGAAGGTGGTAGTGGCAACAGAGAAGTGGTGGAGGCTGGCTTCTCAAGATGTGATGCTGCTTTGCTGGCTGGTTTCCTCTCTGTCCACACATTCATCACGAGATTACCCAGTGTATCTACCACAAGGGAGCCCTACGGTGAGGTGACACAAGAATTACTTATGTAGGGTATCAGAGGAGACCTTGATTGTACATCAGAATATTATTAGACGCTAATCACTGTAATAGTTCTTGGGTATAGTGTAGGGTAGGGCTGCAACAACTAATCAACATAATCGATTATAATCGATTATTGAAAAAGTTGTCAACTTTTTCAATAATCGATTAATCGGCTCCTGATTGGTTGGCCCTGTTCACGGCTTAACACACGCTGCGTGCCACACCTCCTCCCCCACCTCACGCTCGCCGCTGCCAGACCTGCCCGCATTCACGCTCCCGCACCTCCTCCGCGCCTCACGCTCACCGCCCGTCCAAATCCACGATCGGCACGGGGACGCGGGGAGAAGAAGTAAGGAGGAGCAGGTGTGGGGGGGATGACAGCCGCTGATAGACAGGCCCGATCTCAGAAACAAGTTGCTGGAAGACTGTTCAGGTAAGCCTGCACTCCCACCCACACATGGTGCTCTATAATGTATTGCTGGGATATGTATTCCTCTATAGCTGATGGTACATTGTGCTGTATATTATACAGAGCAATGTACCATCAGCTATAGAGGAATACAAATCCCAGCAATACATTGTACACTGCATGTATAATGTTTTGCTGGGATTTGTTGTACTCCTATATAGGCGGTGGTATTCTGCATTGCACTGTATAGAGGACTACAAATCAAGGAATACCACCAGCTATAGAGGAGTACAACAAATCCCAGCAATAATACATTATACAGTGGTGCAATGCCGAATACCACCAGCTATAGAGGACTACAACACCCAGCAATAGTACATTATACATTGCAATGCAGAATACCGCCAGCTATAATGTACTATTGCTGGGATTTATTGTATTCCTCTATAGCTGGTGGTATTCTGCATTCATTGCTGTATAATTTTACACTTTTCATTTCACTATATTGTACACCACACTTTTTTTTTCTTTGCTTTTTTTCAAGCTTGCTCCTGTGATGGACTGCAATCTCAATACAAACTAGAAGTCCCATCACGGGAGCCATTTTTTAAAATTTATTTTATTTTTTATCCGATTTAACCGATTAATCGAACTTAATAATCGGCTAACTAATCGATTTTGAAAATAATCGTTAGCTGCAGCTCTAGTGTAGGGCTGCAACAACTAATTGACTAAATCGATTATAATACATGATTGAAAAAGTTGTCAACTTTTTCAATCATCGATTAAGCGGCTTGCGATTAGTTGGCCCTGTTCACGGCTCCACACACGTTTTGCGCCACACCTTCTCCCCACCTCACGCTCGCCGCTACCTGACCCGCCCGCATCCACACGCCGCACCTTCTCCCCGCTTCACGCTCACCGCCCGCCCACATCCACGATCTGCACAGGGACGCAGGGAGAAGAAGTAGGGAGGAGCAGGTGTGGGTGGATGACAGCCGCCGATAGACAGGCCCGATCTTAGAAGCAAGTTGCTGGAAGACTACTCAGGTAAGCCTGCACTCCCCCCCACATGGTGCTCTATAATGTATTGCTGGGATTTGTATTCCTATATAGCTGATGGTACATTGTGCTGTATGTTATACAAAACAATGTACCATCATCTATAGAGGAATACAAATCCCAGCAATACATTATACACTATGTATAATGTATTGCTGGGATTTGTTGTATTCCTTTATAGCTGCTGGTATTCTGCATTGCGCTGTATAGAGGACTACAAATCCCAGCAATAATACATTATATACAGCGCAATGCAGAATACCACTAGCTATAGAGGACTACAGAACGCAGCAATAGTTCATTATACAGCGCAATGCAGAATACCGCCAGCTATAATGTACTATTGCTGAGATTTGTTGTACTCCTCTATAGCTGGTGGTATTCTGCATTGCGCTGTATAATGTACTATTGCTGGGATTTGTAGTCCTCTATAGCCGGTGCCATTCTGCATTCATTGCTGTATAGTTTTACACTTTCCATTTCACTATATTGCACACCACACTTTTTTTTCTTCTTTTTTTACTTGCACCGCTCCAAGCTTGCTCTTGTGATGGACTACAATCTCAATACAAACTAGTAGTCCATCACTGGAGCAATTTTTTACAATGTATTACATTTTTTATCCGATTCAATCGAACTTAATCGGCCAACTAATCGATTTTGAAAATAATCATTAGCTGCAGCTCTAGTATTGTGTAGTCATTGTAGGGTGTAGGGATACCTGGCATGTAACAGAGCTCACTATGGCCTCATACTCAAGGGTGCATGAAGCCGTAGAACATAAAATGCAGGCATATCTCTGCACCCAGGATACATAGCTGCAGCGCACAGCCGCCCATATTGGCAAATGGGTATAGGCGGCTGCATCATGGGTTGTACGCTTTATGCATGCGCGGATTTATGCAAGTAGTGGCGTAAACGGTATCCTGCTTCATACTATGGGCTGTAGACCACAGCTGTGTATCCCTGGCGCAGAAATGCGTCCACAATTAACATTCTACAGCCTCACACGTCTGTGTGCATGAGGCCTATAACAGGCAAAGCATGTTTGTACATTTTTCTTCAGAAATGTAATTATGCCTTTCTATCATCTTCATCCTCCTGTTTTATGAAGTAATACATCTACTGGGCACCTTTTGTAATGAACTAAGCCTCCTCAAGCCAACCCTACAGTCTGCTTCACAACACCAAGTTTATTAGAAACATTCTTTCAACTGATCACTTTAACTGATGTTTGATATTTCAGGGGATTTTGGCTTTGCAGTATTTTATACAAGACTGGGATTTAACTTATTTTTATAGTAAATGACAGTGGGAGTGTCTGCCTCCTGGGTATACTCCATAGCAAGATGTACACGGGCCCCCTGCTACATTAGTTGGCAGTTAGGGTTGTGATCACTTCTACAATGACTGGGTCTCTGAAAACTGGAGTGGAGATTTGGGGAATGAGCACAGTGTGCAGTATACCTGCCCCTAATATGGGCCAACTTCTGCTCTCCTGCCAGGTAACATACTGTTGAGCTAAATTATCTCATCCTCTTGACGCTCTGGGAAATCAGAGGTATGATCTCTGCTTAATTTACTGGTAATGAGCGGAGGTCGCTCTTCAGGATTGCAACATAGATAATGGGAACAGCCATCCAGTGGCAGGAAGAGTGAGACTCCAACTGTGGCAGAAATATCTCACTGCATGAATTCCCAGTACATCTAAAACCAGCAGGTGACCTAGCCCCCAGGCTCCACTTACAACTGTAAACATCACTTTAATGGATAGATACGTTGTGTATGGTTTTTATATCTTGATGCAATTTTTACCACCACTGCATACCTTATGGTGCATACAGACATCACAACATCCATACCATAGAGTTGTATAATCTGCAAGTCCACAGAAGCAATTCGACTCCATTGGTAAGCACTTGCTTGCTTGGTGGCCAGAAAAAAAAGATAAGAA
>NW_017306933.1:777842-791505 GCF_000935625.1 Nanorana parkeri
GATATATATATATAATCCTTGGAGTACCTTGAAAGTCCAAACCCTTTTTCCTTTTCTCTATGTTAATCTTTATTGTTTGATACATTTTTTTTTTGTTGTACTTGCATATTATAAAAACAAATATAAAATGATAATTATAAACAAAAGATAAATATGGCACATCTACTGTCAAAACACCACTAGATGGTAGCCTTGTCCTTACAAACAAGATGTTTCTATATCTTATTCTTTGCAGTGTTAGTCTATCTCTGCTTGTGAACACAATGCTGCCACCTTATGGTGAGTTGTCAATACTGCTATCAGTGTGCAGTTGTTATTTCTATATTTACTATATATTTCACTAGAGCTGCAGCTAACTATTATTTTCAAAATCGATTAGTTAGCCGATTATTAAGTTCGATTAATCGGTTAATCGGATAAACAATCAAATAAAGTTTAACACATTGGTTATGTGTTTAAATATGTTTTACATTGGGTTTTTTTTCAAGTCACTGTGCCCCAATGCAGTGGTGACCAGAATGCTTTCTGATGTCATAGGTCACACTCCTTTTATTTAAAGGAGAAGCATTTGGAGAGTAAAATATACTCTATCCAATACTTGGAGACAACTCTATATACCGAGAGCTGAACAATCACGAGCCACTGATCGCTCAGCTCATGGCATCTCCCTGCAGAGAGGGAGTGGGAGACAGTGACTGTCAGTCATTGCTTCCTGTGAGGATTTCCCCTCCCTTTCCTCCCTGCTCTCTATCCCTCCAGTGCTAACTGGAGGGACAGATGTCAAGGGGGCTGGTACAGCTGGCTCTAGCTTTAGAGAGGCAGAGTCAGTTGTCAATCAGGCAGCCAGGTGGATCCTTCCCAGCTGCAGTGTGGCTCTGCGCTGTTGGCAGATAGTGCACAATAGCCCGCTATATGCTGACTTTGGGTCACAGGAGTACATTAGTAAATGTAAAAGTAAGAAGTCTTAAATTGTATTCTATTAGATGCTCAGTAGAATAAGAAAGCCAATGCGTATTGGGGCAGCATGTGATCTCCATGCTCTATAAGATGCTGATGGTTAGGGTCTTGCTATACATATGTCACAATTATTATTATTATTGTAATCAAGTTGAGTCAAGATTATTTTTTAGATTATATAAGACTTTATCAAAGCGATTCAGCAATACACAACAATACAGGATAATAACAGAGAGAGACCTAGTGCCTCTTGATGGACCTTGATTGAAACTTTGGGCTGAGCTGTCAGAATGGGTCACTGGAAAGAGTCACTTCTGAACAAAAAATTGAGCTAGCAAAATCCAGCGAGCCAAAATATACATATATATGCATAACTCCACTTGTATTTTTCAGGTTCCACACAGGCTGCTCACCTTCCAGTTGGTTCCCGGTGTAGATGTCTGTATACTTTGTGGCCCCAGTCCATCTCTGCAGAAAGTTCAGTCAGAGGTCAGTGAAGAGATTGCAAGAATGTTTTTTAATGTATAGATGATAAACAAGTTCCAGAGTTATTTCACACAGGATTTGTGACTAGATTCCCCAAGGGCAGCTAATAAACATTTCAGTTTATAGGAATGAGACTCCTTAACCAGCCCTACCTGATAACACAAAAGAGAGCATGCAATTTTCAGGAAACACCACTGACCTATGCAGCAGTAACATCCCCTAACCCCAGTGCAGCCATTGTTCATCTGTTACTTGTTGTTTTTGTAAGGTTAGCCTCATTTTACCTGTCCAAGAACATAATTATTAGGGATGCACCGATATATCGGCCGCTGAAAATTACACTTTTTGGCATAATGCCGAAAGTGCCATTTTCTGGCCGATACAGCGGTGCATCCATTCTTTCTCTCCTCCCCGCTGGGCGCCGCTTCGTGTCCCCGCAGGGAGGAGAGAGACTATCACAGGCGGCCGAGCGCTGCGGGAGGAGAGCAATGTGAGTGGCCGACATCTCTCCTCCCCACACCGCTCAGCCTCCTGTGACAGATCAGAGGAGAGCAGTGTGTGGGCGCAGAAAGCCAGCGATGTCGCAGGAGGCTGAGCTCCGTTTGCTCAGCCTCCTGTGACAGCGTGTCAGGAAGGAGAACGGTACCAACACTCAGTGATCAGTGATCGCTGAGTGTTTGTAAATAATTGAGGACATAGCATGTTTACTATATACTCAATTATGAATGAATGGGAAGTGATCTACATCACCTCCTGTTCATTCATGATTGTGGTTATAGTAATCATACTCTGTCCTCATGTTATGAATGAACAGGAACATTCAGTGTAGGTGATTCCTGTTCATTTATAACAGGGGCTGCAGAAAAAGAGATTTAGGACTTTGTGTCCTCAATCTCTTTTTCTATTTTAAGAGGGAAATATCAGGAGTATAATTTTTGTTCTCCATCCCTGCACTGTCCTCCCATTCGGACCCTTGTCTCACTGCTTTTTGTGCTCATTTTGTAGACCAAAGGCCACACAATCAAATATGAGAATATTAGAAAGACATAGCCGAATCATTTTGCCATAATTTTAGGCAGTTACAGAATAAATCGAAAAACACAGCTCTGATTTAAGACAAGATCTGCCAAAGCCTGTATTTCCTCCATAGCACAATCCACCATAGACAGTTGTCAGATGTCTTGGTCAAAAATTCTTGCTTTACCTCTATATGATTGTATATGTATATGATTTAGAGAATAATCTTAATCCCATATATATTTTTCTCTGCCTTTTTTTTTTTTTTGTGTTTTTGGTAGAAAGGTTTTGGAAGCCTGTTCTGGATCCAATCAAATCCTGTTTAAGAGTACAGCTGAGATCATTCCCAGCCTCTGTTCCTTTACACCATGGGATTCAGGGGTAAGAACATTTGGAGGTATAAAGTCTATGTATTTTAGTTGATGAATGGACAGATAACTTTAGAGTTACATGTTCAATGGTGATCCCTATTGATGTTGATGAGCCGGGTTCCAGACACTGGAGCTCTGTGTAGATATCTAGAGGGGAGAAGATTTGTGGAAACAAGGCATCAGTTGTGGCAGTGGCTGTGCCAGGTGAAAAATGCTAAGGAGGAGATTTGGATGGATTATTTTATTTTTACCAAATGGAGCTGTATCCAATAAAGATAGAAGGCTTCTATCAAAGCCTCTGATTAGCCAATACAGCAGTACATATGCAAGATAGAACCTGCATACCTGTTTTGAGTTTTACTATTTTATAAATGTACATTCTAGTCATAAAACGTAAACCTCAGAGCCAGATTAAGGCTACATAGAGCCCTAGGAACTATGAAGGCTTTCTTCGATCGCAGAATTAAGCCTGAAAGTGACATTACATCACATTACCTCCGGCTGACATAAGGGACTGGTAATGAACCTCCCACTTTTGTCAGGGACAATACACTTCCTGCTGATACCAGGTACTGACAGTACTACTCCTGCTGATAACAGGGTTTAACAACGCATCTCCCACTGAGACCAAGGCCAGATAATGCACCTCCTGCTGATATTGGGAAAAGGTGCCCATACACTGCATGATTCTCGTACGAGAATCACGGGAAATCCCGCGATCGTACGATAATCGTGCAGTGTATGGAAGGCGTGCGACCGTTTCTAATGTAAGGTCGCGCGACTTTTGTATATCGAGCTTGTTGCAAAACGAGCTGAGAATCGTACGATTTTTCGGCTGGTTTTTAACATGATCGAGAGATCACTGCCAAACGGGCCGTTGTGTGCACGCGCACACTGCCCGTTCAGCATTGCAGTCATCGGAAGCCCGCCCCCTTGCTATGTTCGCAAGTACGATCTGCCTGTCCAAGATGGGCAGATCGTACGTATTTTTAATTACTTTACAACCCTCGCAAGACAAAAGTCTTGCGAGGGTTGTAAAGTGTATGGCCACCATAACATTGCACTCTCCTGGTGAAATCAGGTAGTGTCAGTGCACCTGCCGCTGATGAGTGGTTTAACAATGCATCTCCCACTGGGACCAAGGCCAAGTAATAGACTTCCTGCTGATATTGGAGACTAACATTACGCTCTCCTGGTGATATTAGAAACTGACAGTACACATTCTTTTTAGTAAGGATCCTCTATTGTGCATTGTACAGAGAGGGTTAGTTTTAGTGTCACAAGACTGATTTAAGGTTACAACACTGAGGGCAAATGTATTGCTATTGCTATGTGGCTAGTAATGTCTGTGTAATGCAAGCTCCAGAGCACATAACATTAAAAAGCAGGTATGTTCAGCAGATGCTGCAGGTTTAGTACGGACATTTTTCAATATAATAATCAATCTCCCCTGCTACAAATTACTTTGGACACACCCTTTATGGCGGTGGCTGCGACTTTAAGTGACTTCACACCAGACTATGGGAGGCTGCAGAAATAAGAAGGAAAAATAAAGTTTGTACTGATAGATGAGGAGGGCAGGGTCAGTGCTATGTACCCTCTACTGCTTTGTAGTGCACCCCTGTGCTCTGACTACACTGACTAATGAGAAGCGCTTCTGACCACGCTGATCAGTGATTAGCACTAATTGCTAAGAAGTGCTTCTCATTGGTCAGCGCAGTCAGGTGACCACGCTGACCAATGAGTGCTTGCAATTTGCGATCCAGAGCGCAGGTCTGCTCTACATGGCAGCACAGGGTACAGATAGTATGCCTGCACCTGCGCAGGGGAAGGAGCATTCCCCCTAAGGTAAATATAGCATGATGGGGGAGAGGGGGGCAATTCCATTTTCCCAAATTTACCTCGGAAAGTGGAATTCTTTAAATTTTAAAAATGCATTCAAATACCTTAACTATTAACACAAATGTATCTTATTTGTGTATCACTCGGCTGTAGAACAAATTATCTCTGAATTGGTGCTGACACTCTCCTTCCTTCTGGAGGGTGGATACTTTTGTTCCCCATGGTCCCTGTTTGTTGTAAAGTATCCACCGCTCCAATTTCCCTCCTGCGATGGACTACAATCTCAGGTTTAGTTTCCTAATTTGTTTTGAGATTGTAGTCCTTCATGGGAGTGAGCTTGGAGCAATGGATAACTTTACAATGCACACAGAACCCATGGAGAAGAAAAGTTTCCACCCTCCAGAAGGACGGTACTCCACCAGCTGGTATCGGGCCCTGAAGGGAAAGTGTCAGCACAAATTCAATGTAAAACCTGCTCTTGATGTTGGGCAATATAAGGAGAAATTCTTTAGGCCCCTTTCACATGATCAGTCCGATCAGGTCTGTCTGTCTGTCTGTCAGTTTTCCATCCAGACTCGATCGGATGCTGTATGCAAGTGTGTAAACGGACTAGTGTCTGTTTACACCCGGTTACCCTTGGGTCGGGTTAGGTCTGGATAAACAAACGGATCAGACATCTGTTTCCATGCACCAGATCGTGCCGGACAGGGGGTTATCTGATGTAAAGGGACACATGTCCATTTACATCCGATTCCCCATAGATGCACATGGGGTCTGGCAGTTTCAGTTTCTTCCTCCATCTTGCGAAGGAGGAAAAAACTGTACGGACATGGCTGTCATAGAGGTGACATCTGCTCCGTACTGCTGTGATCAGGAGAGGATCTGTTGACCCTCTCCTGACATGCTCGTCTGAAAAGGGCCTTAGACTGATAAAGGTCAGCTTTGGAGACGATTAAAACTATTCAAAATCAGCATTATATTGCGTTATGAGAGCAGTACAGTCAGTCATGATAGCCCAGCTGTTGCAGCTTTCATACCAGGCTTGGTTGACTCAGTTATATTCAGCGAAAACTTTCCATTGGTTATTAATTAACTAATGTTACCTGATTGGAAACTTTTACATAAGAGATCAAGGCATACGGAAATGCAATATTAAAGCAGGTGGTATCCTTGAAGAAACAAATATATTTAATCCAGGAATGATATCTAATTGACTGTTTCGAACACGTCAGCTCACAGAGTTCACTTCAGCTGAAACATACACGTGGCATTTTTCTGGAATAAGTAAATCCACAATAATAAAAAAAAAGGAGCTTCAACTCCTAGAAGGAAATCGACATATAACAAAAGATCATTTAAAAAATACTATAGACGGGCATTACTTTCCTGCCTGAATCTGATAATACACGAGGCGGAGAGAGACGGAGATGATTCTGAATTGGGAAAGCTGGTTGGATGTCCAGTGAAAGGTCTTCAAGAAAAATACAGCAAGTCCAGTTGCCTTGACTTATTTTTTA
The DNA here is from genome assembly GCF_000935625.1 of Nanorana parkeri. Lineage (NCBI taxonomy): Eukaryota > Metazoa > Chordata > Amphibia > Anura > Dicroglossidae > Nanorana > Nanorana parkeri. The sequence goes on from NW_017306933.1 coordinate 784,033, forward strand.
CAGATATACCATGACCTGGATGAATGAGAACCTTCACAGACACATGCGGAGACTGTAGAATTAGAGCAAAAAATGCTGATGGGTAGGGGGAGAAGCATTTAGGGCTGAAGATACATAAATAGTCTCTTCTGCGATACAAAATACTACCTTTTTAAAGCATTTTTACAAAGCTAACTTTAGTTCTGCTTTCAGGCAAATGGAGTAAACTTTCTCATTTTAGATACAGTATTTCATAAACTCTCGTTTTGGTAACAATTTTATAGCTGTTATAAAACAATGTTGTAACTGAACTAATTGTGCAAATATAATTACAACACTTGACAGCTGTCTTGGTAAACTAGTTAAATGTAGGAATTGTTTGCTGACTTGTGTGTCAACCAATAGAAGGCTGACTCACGGTAGATAAGAAAAAAAATGTCTGCTTTATCCCTCAAGGGCAGTTATAGCGTTTTCCTAAATTCAGATACTTCTGTGTTATAGCATTTATAAGTTTTTTAACTTTAAAAAAGAACATTTGTTGGGAAACTTTATATTTTTAGTTTTAACATCGTTGCTTTTGCCATTACTACTGTATATGGAAAGGCATTCTGTAGCTTAAAATGCCTTTTAAAACAAAGTGCACTTATTCTTTTGGCCCCTTTTGAGATGACATCACCAATCCTTCCCTCCCCGTGCACAGATGCATGTTTACCGAGATCCGATAGGCCTAGCTTCCATTGTTTTTTTTTTTTTTTTACATCCTGTGACAGATGCCTCTTTCTCCTGGCCGCACTTGTGCAATACATCCCCTTTGGCATCAATGGGGATCGTCTACTTCCATCTCATGGCCAGAAAATGAACCCTATAGAAATTAAAGAGTAAATCCACTTTCCCAGGTGAATTTGGGAAAATGTAATTACCCCCACCAATCTGCCCCTCGGGCCTTACCTGTCGATGATCGCTCCTTCCCCTCCACGGCTGCCGGTGTCCATATCCATACATGGGATTGCAGCCCTGCGGCATGTAGACCAAATTTCAGTTGCGAATGGCGAGTACTATTTTGGTCAACGCGGTCATCTGACTGTGCTGACCAATGAGAATTGCTTCCTCTTGGTCGGCGCTTCTTGTTGCCCATTAGTGATCGCCATTTGCAGGCAAAAATTGAAATACACAAACAAAAAGAATGTATTTTTATTTGCATTAAAGGAGAACTATGAGGTGAGTGCTTTTCACTCACCTCATAGTTCTAGCCGACCTGTGACAATGAGACTGTCACAGGGCGGCTCAGTAGATCGGGAGGAGAGCGAGCACATACCGGCGTTCGCTCACCTCTCAATCCTGTCACGGCTCTCTGCCGTGACAGGGGAGGGGCTGGGTTCCCCCCGCCCCGCTTCGATCCGCCAGCGCTGACTGGCGGAACGGACGGGGGAGGGGCCGGGTACAGCTGGCTCTCCCTTTTAGATAGGCAGAGCCAGCTGTCAGTCACGCAGCTGGGCGGATCCCGGCACAATTGTCGGGATCCGCTTCAGCTGCGGCATCTCAGTATACCGCGAGCAGCAGCCTAGGGTGGCGGGACGACGCTAGTTTGTGTCCTCCCGTTACCCTAAGGAGAACTATGGGGAAAAGACTTAACATAGTTCTCCTTTAAGTTACATTTTCAGGACAAGCTTTCAGGCTACACTCTGTTCTTATTGGTCTAACCAATAGTGATACATAAAAAGTTTAGCAAAAAAGAGTGAAAAAAAAATCAGCAAAGACAACAATCTGGGGGAAAAAGAAAAAAATTTGCATACATAACCTCTAGGGAAAAAAAGTACAGGCACACATGGTAATAAAAGTAAGAAAGTCAGATAAGGAGTACAGAAATGGGAGGGGAGAGTCACAAAGGTGAGAACTATTTGATAGTGATTTTGAAAGCTAAGTTCACATTTAGCCTGTTATCTTTTGTGTCGAACAGAATTATCATTTGTAGGTCAAAGGTTTTCCTTCCCTGAGTATATCTGTTCCACTTTTGCAGTGAAATTTGCGGAACTCCTACTACATATTTGTTCTGTGTTTGCAATCACCCAGTATTCCTTAAAGTCAATACTAATACAAATTAAAACTTAAAAATGCATTCAGGTGCCCTAACTTTTAACCAAAATGTAGCTTATTTGTGTATCGCTCAGTTGTAGGTCCCCAAATCATCTCTGAATTGGAGCTGACACTGTCCTTCCTTCTTCAGGGTGGCTACTTTTGTTCAACATGGTCCCTGTGTGTGTTGTAAAGTAGTTACCGCTCCAAGCTCACTCCTGTGATTGGACTACACTCTTAATACAAATTAGTAAACTAAACATGATGTTAAGGTCCATCACAGGAGCGAGCTTGGGGCAGTGGCTACTTTACAACACACACAGGAACCATGGGGAACAAAAGTAGCATTACTGGAGCTGCACCTGTATGAACCAGTAATACTAAAGGTTCCTTTTTAACAGATTATTGTACAAAATCTTGCTCTCGCTCTCTCTCGCTCTCTCTCTCTCTAATAAATATATATATTTTTCGCTACATAAGAGGCACCTGACCATAAGACGCACCTGACCATGGTATGAGTGGGAGGTGTGTGTGAGAGCTGAGGCGGGGGGGCTGACGGTGTACCAGCATTATTTACCTCTTCCACAATGCCGCTGCCCGTGTTGCCTTTGTCTAACTTCTGCATACTGAGACTCCTCCCTTTCCCTGTCATGTGGCATGACACAGGAAGGTGAGAAGCCGGTCAGACACAGAAGTTAAGACAACGGCAGCACGGGCAGCCGCATTATGGAAGAGGTAAATAACGCTGGTACACGATCAGCCCAGTTGCCTCAGCTCTCACACACACCTCCCTGTGGGAGGCGCTGGACGTGTGTGTGTGACAGCTGAGGCGGCAGGGCTGTTGGCGCAGGAGATTATGGGGGGAATATTCGCTCCATAAGACGCACAGACATTTTTGCCCGCCTTTTGGGGGGAAAAAAGTGCATTTTTTATTATTTTTATTTTTTTACTTGGCCCTTATCAAGCTGTCTGTAAAACAGTAATACAGGCACTGGACTGGGGGGAAGTATTAAGGAAAATGTGGTCTGCCACATCAGTAACATCCACTGCATGCTCTGTAAATGTAATGTTACCGTTAAGAGATGGAGGGGCATGCCAGCGGCTCAACTGTTGTGACAGGTGCCTTAGATGGTCCCCCGCTTCCCCGTTGTGACGAAGTAGATGGTCCCCTGCTTCCCTGTAGTCTTGAATAGAATTGGTAGGCCATATATTGCATCCTCCACTACTCCAGATGTTGGGATCAGCCAAGAAGGGCACTTTGCTTCACATGACTCACCGTGATAATAGTCAAAGAGAGCATTTGTCGCAAGACTAAGTCTGCTTGTGATGCAGTGTTCATCTGAATCTATGCCATTAAGTAAATGGAAATGCTTCTTAAGTACCCAAATAATAATGGAATTCACAAGGGTTGCTATATATGTTTTTATTTTGTTCCTTGTATCGTCTGGATATTCAGCTTCCTTAAGATAAAATGTGAGTTGCTGCTTGTTTGCACCATACTCTATCACAAAAAGTGTGTTAGACCTGTTTTTCAAGGTCATATTAACAATACTTTTATTCTCAATTTGCTTTTTTTATTGTAATCAAACTTCAAGTCATGTTCCCTAGGAAATATACTTGATGGATTTAGAATACCATGCCCTTGTAAATGAGCATTATACAGGGATGAGAGAGGAGGACCACAGGAAAAATAAAGATTTTTCATTTAAATGATATTCAAGCTTTTTATAAACTGCATGTAAGATAAACAAAAAGTGAAATTAAAATTAGCCAAAAGCCATTGCAATTTTCATTTAAAGAACACTGGGTGTAAGAGATCTCCCGCACTGCAAGGGTTAAGGGTTGATTTTGTCTATTTTGCTAAGGTAACAAAAATATATTTTCACCCGACTCACTGACCTGACTGGCTGCCAGACTAGTCCCTGCAGCCTCACTCCCCCCCGCACTGGCAATGGAATGTCCCTCAGCATCCTGACGTCTAATACACTGTACTCAAGGACCTTAAACTGCGGGAACAAGGCTGCAGGAGCCGGTCTAGCAGCCAGGTCCAAGATTCAGGTTAGTATATCTTTATTATTTTAGCCCCTAGACAAAACAAGTACTTAACCCTTGCAGTGTGGGGGTAGCCCTCCCTTCACGTCAGTGGTCGGAGGCCCACTGACGTCATCATGTCTATTGCAGGGTCCATAGCTCTGCATTAGCCTTGGGTACGCTAAGGGACAGTCCCCAGGCAGAGCAGAGGGGAGAAAGATGAGCGCGGACCACCGGGGGAGAGGGGAACAGGTAAGAAAATCTGGTTGAAAAAAATGCCCCTAGACAAAAAAAAAAAAAAAATAAGTTAACCCTTGCATTGTACAGGGTAGCCCCACTACAAGGGGAATTTGAATGTATTAAAGAGTATATTCTGAGATTAAGGGACGTTGTTCAGACACTTCTATTAAAGGGTAAGTGTTCTTGTCTCCCAATTGTGCTCCTGAGTTGTCACATAGGCTTCTGATATTTCAACACACACTCTCCCTGAGCCATGTCATGCAGTCATTGTTGGAGCACAGAAAACAATTGTTGATGATACACAGGGGGGGATTTGTCTGGAGCAGATTTGCACTGCAGCCAATCAGCTTCTCTGTCTAATTTTCAAATCTTACCTGAGCAAACTGAAGAGAGATGCTGATAGGTTACCATGGGCAACTGCTCTAGATTCTCTCTGCTCCAGTTTTGATACATCCCCCCCCCAAAGTGCTTTAGCAAAGAAAATGTAATTCATTTAGGGTCTACAATCTCCCTCCTAACTGCACTTTTGCAGTGTTCTCTAATAGCATTGTTTTACTGATTGATTTTACTGCTTTCTGAAACTCATTTTGAATATGTGCTTCTTACTTTTGGAATCAGAGATATGAAACGCTTGCTTTTGTATACCACTATTTTGTTTGCATGGCATGCAATGTTCCTGTCGGAACTGCATGAAACTCATAGTATCTGGCTGACAATTGGTATGTTTATGAGATCACATATCAGAGCAGATACCATCGACCCTTCTTGGGAAATTGGTTGATGAGCTGTATTATTATTAGGGACGCACCGATATATCGTCCGAAAATGGCACTTTTGTCATAATGCCGAAAGTGCCATTTTCTGACCGATACAGCGGTGCATCCATTCTTTCTCTCCTCCCCACTGGGCGCTGCTACGTGTCCCAGCGGCGAAGAGAGAAACTGTCACAGGCAGCCGAGCGCTGCAGGAGGAGAGCGCTGTGAGCAGCCGACGTCTCTCCTCCCCGCAACGCTCAGCCTCCTGTGACAGATCAGAGGAGAGCAGTGTGGGCGGAGACACAGGAGGCCGAGCTCTCCTACTGCACCGCTCGCTCAGCCTCCTGTGACCGCTGTCAGGATGGAGAACGGTACAAACACTCAGCGATCAGTTATCGCTGAGTGTTTGTACATAATTGAGGAAATAGTATGGTTAGTATATCCTCAATTATGAATGAATGGGAAGTGATCTACATCAACTCCTGTTCATTCATGATTGTGGTTACAGGAAACATACTCTGTTCTCATGTTATGAATGGACAAGAACACTCAGTATAGAGGATTCCTGTTCATTTATAACAGGGACTCTGTGCCCTCAAATCTCTTTTTCTATTTTAAAATTGAAATATCAGGGTTCCCCGAAGCCCGTCAAAGTAAAGTAAAAAATAAAAATATCTAGTAAAAAAATTATAAAAAATTAAAAAATTAAATTTCTAAAAAAAATAAATACAAATACAATATGAAAAAAATTTGAAAAAGTTAAAATAAAAACAATTTTCGGTTTCGGCCTGACCTTTTTTTATTTCGGTTTCGTTTCGGTTTTGAAATTTTCATTTCGATGCACCTCTAATTGTTATTATAGGTATGAATATAGCACTAGCAGTTAACTCAGCTCCTTTTTTGTTATCAGATAATTTTTCTTAAGTCTTTTCCTTTTTAACAATCATAAAAAAAATAATATATAACAACAAACAAAACAAGAAAAAGAAAGAAAACATCCATCATATGCACAGATCAATAAAACATTATCAGGCAGCTAAATCGTTAAAATCCAATCACCTAAGCACATATTAGCATTTACATCACACTTGTAAAACACTTGTAAAAGACTTGGAACTAGAATAAACAGATTACATCTTAAGCTCCCATATACGTCACTGATATGTCTAAATGTTGATAATATGTATAAAGTCAAGAATACCTTTTAGTGTGTACGTTATTGTAGCCATCTGGACCAAAGTAAAGAGAATGTCTCGCTTCCAATCCCTCTATATTGATGAGTAATGTAATGCGTTCAAACATTACAATCTGGTCTAACTCAGAGATACATTCAGATATAGAGGGAGGGGAGGCAGCCACCCATTTCCTTGCCACTAGAAGTCTAGCGGTAATCATGGCCCTAATGTATAGCCAATTTGGTGTACGATACTATCAAGGGATTATCAAAGATTGCAAGTATGCATACTCTGGGTCTGTTATCCAACAACATGCCAAAAACAGAATGAATAACCGTAAGTAGCGAACCAGTTTGGGACACCTCCACAGTAGGTGTATCAAGGATCCTCGGCGAAAGCCACATTTTGACAGGAAGGATCATTCCTGAGACCTATTCTGAACAGGAACTCAGGGGTACGATAGGTTCTGTGCAAAATAGAGAATTGAGTAAGTCTATGAGAAGTGGATAAGGACACTGAGAGAACTGCACTCACAGCACCCTTCCAGTCATCGTCTGTAATAGGGCCTACGTCATTCTCCCACTTACTCCTAAAACTCAAAGGGGATTGCAAGGCCAAGTAGGTTAATAAACAAGTATATAGATAAGAGATAATACCTTTAGTATTACAGGAGGTCACAAGAGTGTCTAGGACCGGTGTTGGGTGGAAATGTGGAGAGGCACTTCCAAATTGAGAGGCCAAAGCATGTCTGAGTTGCAAATATGATAACTCCGCTCTCTACATACTGTACATTCACATCAGTCCCTTCCCTCAAGAAGTTTGCAGTCCTAAGGTCCATAACACACATCAATTTAGGCAGGACTCAATTGACCTACCGGCATGTATTATATATTTACAGGCTTTTGCTTGAGTTCAGTCTGGTGCATAGGCACAATCATACAAAGTGTATATATACTCCTTTTTTTTTTTTTTACACATTTTTTTTAAAATCATTTTATTTTGTTTTACTTTTTTTTATTTTAATTTTTTTTTAAATGTATTTCTTTATTAATTTTGTATTTATTTTTTTACTGTTGGGGGGGCTACGGTGAAATCTCTGGGGTCTAAACAGACCCCTGACATTTCCCTTTTGAAATAGAAAAAGAAATTAAGGACACCAAATCCTCAATTTCTTTTTCTGCAGCCTCAGCACTCAATGAATGGGAAGCACTCAGTACAGA